>NW_010100875.1:47260-75005 GCF_000699245.1 Pterocles gutturalis
AGTTGCTTGGTTCTATGTGCTTCAAGTCTCCCACTCGGTCAGTGGAATGTCCCTTCTTCGAAGGGGCGCACTCCCACACAAACTGCCACACAAACTTCTGCACCACACGTTGGCTGTTGCACCGTGCCCTGTTTTCCCATCCTGTTAGCAGTGTTCCTCGTGGCTGGCACCTCCCAGGGCTGTCTTTTCTGGGAGTGGGGGGTGGCCGCCCACGCTGTGTCAGCCACCCTTGTGAGAGCTGATGGTTCCTGCGGGGGGGGGGGGGGTGGGTCTCTGTGCTCCCCTGGGATTTCCCCAGCTCAGGAAACCCCCCCGTATGCTGCAATCCCCCACTTGGCTCAGGACACACCTGCGCTGGAGCTTGTTGCCTCTGCAAGTGATGTCTGAGAACATTTAATAACTGAGGACATACATTGTGCATTTTCAGTATGGCTAGGAAATTGAATGGGGAGTAAGGTAAAGAACTGGCAAGCTTTATTTCAGTTATTAGATTTTTGCCCAATTATATATGTATATTTGTCAAATTATACCATTGCTGTATTAGAAATGTGCATTGTATTGCGCTATATGCATTCTTACCATGTGATAATACCTAATATAAAGTTTGGTATTAGAAAAACTGAAGAAATTTAATTGTTTGAGTAGTACAGTAAAGAAAGTGCAGTTTTGTAAGTAACCAGTTTTGTTCAAAACCACTATCTGTTCTTGAAAATATCTTGAACATATGGACTAAATAGTTGATAGCAATGAAAGCATATTTGTATATGAGTGTGTAGGAGTTTAGGAGAAGGAAAGAGAAGTAGGTGTTAAAAATGACACTAAGGTGGGAAAAAGTGACAATGGGAGAATGAGAAATCTAATGCAGAAATTTGTCTTGTGCAACTAATCCTTGAGATTGATGTAACTTTGGGTATCTACAAGCTATATCTGAATCAATACCTGTATACTGCTACCCTGTTTTAAATGTGATGCAGCTTATTCCTGTTTATTTTAAAGTAATTTATACATATAAACATAGTCTTTCAAATCATCTTGAGTACTGTCTTACACGTTAACTCCAGGATGCTGGTAGCTATTGGAATAGGTTAGTTTTCATACAACGAGACAAGTAAGACTCTTCCATTGTGGGCTGGATGATACTTCATCCTTTCAGGTTACATTCCAATCAAGTGTTCATACAGTAATTGAATATTTTTTAAGTATTGAAATTAATTGAAATGAATATATTTATAATATATATAAAATATGCTATATAAGAAATTCTGTACTATGGTTAGGTTTGGGGAAAGGTTTCCTAACCTTTAACAGCTAATTAATTTAGTTGCTGAGTGATTAAAAGAGCAGTGGATTGTATTAAGAAGTTAACAGCTCTCAGTAATGACCTGTTCCCCATTGGCATGCCTCTAACTTTATTACCTCTTGTGATAATTAAATAAAAGCCAGACCTGTGTAAGCTCCCAGGAAACTCAACAAATCCAAAAGTATGATGTATCGTGTTTATGTCATGCTGATTTTTGTTGAATATTTTATGGCTTTGTTTTCCCTCTGATTGACCACAACAGGTTTTCTTCATTATGAGTGTGTTGTACCGTGTGGTATGGGTTTTCATACAGCAGAACTGAAGTTGACAGGTTAGAAAGAACGTGTCAGAAGCTCGTCATAAAACAAACTTGACAAGAGATTGTTAAGCTCCTTTTTATCAGTAACATTGTATGTAAAAAATTACATTTTGTGGTTTACTGACAGTGTACCTTGTTTAGGTTGATGATTTACTCTCCTTTGTATTAACAAAAAGTATAACTAAAGTGGACAAGCTCAAACTTATGTATAGATAAGAAAGGATATTTCAGTGTTTCGTAGGAGATGCAGATTGTCTTCATCTAAAAAAGTCTCATCTTTAAAACTTCCATTTCTTTGGGACAGTCTTTAAAATGTGACAGTTTTCAGTTGTAGTGGAACATTCCTTATGCTGATAACCATATACAAGAATAGTGCAGCTGGGGGGTCCACTTTTTGTCCCGCAGACAGTGATCTCATAAACCTGAAAGAACTAGGAGAACTTTTTACCATGAGCACCAAAGCATGCTGTGTAGGTTCCAATGACCATTTCTTCAGAGCATGTGCATCCTCCTATAATTCATAAATTATCTGACAACCACCCAAGAAAAATGTGTTAAACTTTTAAATATATTTTAATATTTTTCTGTTGTTTTTAGGTTCCTGTACAAGCATGAGGGAAAAATGCAGACAATGTTTGGAACAGAAATTGATGACAAGTCCATTCTTTTTTGTATTCTAAAGTTCATTCCAGACTTGCTCAGAATTTTTTCTGATGAACCTCTTCTTTAAGTTATTTATATGCCTACAAAGAGTTTCCGTTATCTCTGAGAAATGGAAATTTTGACCTTGGTACTTTGTCCCACTGCTTTGTATATTCTGTTGTTGTCCTAGACCTAAGCATTTGTGATCTTCTGGATAAGAATAAAGACTTTGTGTTCTGTAAGCAGTCAGTGTAGGGATCTGGCATATTCTCTGTTTCTTGTATTTGTAAGTACACTTCTTGCTGTCTTGTGTAAGTGGTGTGTATTCCTGAGGGTTGATGACTTAATGCCGAGGCGTGTTGCGTTGCTGAAATCAGGAAGCAGGAAAGCATATATTACATGCGGTCAGTCTATAACCTGGTAGGATTAAATGCCCTGTCTGAGCCAGCTATAGATAGTGGAACACATTCTTTACATAAAATATAAATTACCATAATTCAACATCCTAAATTCAGCAGCAGTCTGACATTGTAACGTGTCAACCAGTTTACAGACACAAATTTTTAAACAAAGGAGATGACGTTAAAGGTAAAACTCCTCAACATATTTTCCTTTGCCAAATTCCAGCATATGAACCTTATCCCAAGTTGGTATCAGTGAAGTGTTATTCAGCCAAAATTTTTAACAGTAGTGAAGGTTGTTATGGGTCAGTTTGTTTGGGCTTCTTTAGCAAGGTGCAAAGAGGTTCTGCAAACAGGATGGACATAACTTGAAAGTGTAAAGCAATAGTTTCTTGCCTGATATACAACAGATAGGTGGGACCTAATGAGCTCTTATGCTAAGCATTAACGTGTTCAACACTTCTATGAGGCACAGAAGCCTCATAGAAGAGAAGCTTCGTAGAAGAGCCTTCTTTCCTTGGGAGAGGAATGGTTGGTACCTGCAACTGTGTGGAAGACACCTGTCTTCACAGCTGATACACGTCTATCCTACACCACTGGTACTGATATGGATGACACTGGTGACCCAGCACTTCTCACCCAGACCAACCAGTGTCTCCCATTTCTCTTTAGGGTTTTACACCTTTCTCTGTTGACATTCTTCACTATGAGGGTGGTGAGGCACTGGAACAGGTTGCCCAGAGAAGTTGTGGATGCCCCACCCCTGGAGGTGTTCAAGACCAGGCTGGATGAGGCTTTGAGCAACCTGGTCTAATGGGAAGTGTCCCTGCCCATGGCAGGGTGGATGGAACTAGGTGATCTCTAAGGTACCTTCCAAAGAAAAACCATTCTATGATTCTATGGCATTTTCTTTCTTGAGTCCTTGAGGTGCTAATGATCAATAATCCTACTTCTGTCTGTAATTGGAGACAAAGTTAGGCAGCAGTGTCCTATCACAGCTAGGCCTTGCATCCTTGATATACAACCAGAGGTTTAGGGTAAAGGGGTTGGCTAGGGTGAGGGAGGCCTATAGATGGGGTTGGAGAGAGAAAGGATGGCAAGTTATAGATTGTGGTTGGTTATATTTTATGTTGGTGTGTGTTACTGACACATCATACAGATATGATTTTCCAGACATTACAACTCAACTCACACCTGCCTCTGAATGTGGAATAGAATGAGGAAAAGAATGGTTGGTTTGTGACTCTGAAGATGAAAATTTTTTTAGCCTAGGTGATGATCCCCAGCAGCATGTTTTGGATTTTGTTCAGAAAACATTCTAATACATTCAGTAAATTGTTCCCACTGTCACCAGCTGGAATATGACTGTCACAGAGCAGTATAGGACAATTAAAAGTAATGGATTCCCACCAACCAATGACAGCAAAGGACCACTAAAAGTCATCCACTTCTGTAGACTGCCCTGAATCCACATTAAGCCCATCTAAGTTCATTGGCTTTTGTAAACAGGCCTAAAATTGGCCTTTAACTAGGTTTTGAAAATTTATCAGAAAAGGCATGTTTACCTCTGGTCAGTAGTTAGCCAGAGATGGCTTGTCCAAAATTCAGGTTTTTTCACATCTGCTGGATGTTTTGAAGATCCTAACAAAGGAAAGAAAGTTTTGTTCCTGAATATATCTCAACAGATGTTTTCTTCAGAACAGTAATCTTCTCTTACAAGCCAGGAAGGAAGACTCAGATGGTGTTTCTCATGTAAGTCAAATTGCCATCATAGTATTCTCTGCTTTTTTCTATAAGAAGATAATAGGGCCTAAGTTATGGAGCAAGAGTGGGGTATTTTCTGATAAGATAAAGAGGGATTCATTCAGCATAGTGTGGTTGGTTTAAGTCATGTGTCTGTGGGCCTAGCAAAGAAGTTAACCTGTGGTTCCTAGGACTCAGCTGGCCAAAGTGTGTCCAAGACAAATAGTTCATGTTGACAAAATGGTTTAATGTTTTGGATGAAGTTCATCTATTTTTGGTTTATAGAATCCGACCCTGAACACTTGTAAAGAATTTCAAAGTCTGTGAAGAATATGCAGTGTATTCCCAGCAGTAAATATGAAATAGTAGTATCTCAACAGTGAATCATAGAATGGCCTGGGTTGAAAAGGACCTTAAAGATCATCTAGTTTCAACCCCCCTGCTGTGGGCAGGGTTGCCAACCACTACAGCAGCCTGCCCAGGGCCCCATCCAACCTGGTCTTGAACACCTTCAGGGATGGGGCATCCACAACTTCTCGGGGCAACCTGTTCCACTGCCTCACCACCCTCTGAGTGAAAAATTTCTGCCTAATATCCAACCTAAATCTCCCCTCTCTTAGTTTAAAACCATCTGAAAATATACTTTTTTTTCTGTCTCAGAAAAATATAGCATATTTTTAGCAGCAATGAAAAGATAGCATAAGATAGCATAGTGGCCCTTGGGGATAGAGTTTTCTCTGTTAAAAGCATATTAACATAAGCTGGTAACTGCTATTAATCTTTTCTGACGTCAACAGAAAAGGTAAAGCCATCATGTTTCTACAATTCTAGTGCCTTGTGATAGTTTTAAACTTTAATTTCTCAATGATTATTTATGATTTAAATTTTCTAGTTTATTAGGCATCAAAAAATAATTTTTCAGGAACAGCCTGGTCTTTTCTACTTTTAAAGTCATTGTACTGTAGCACCGAGTAATTCGTGTAACCAACAGTAATGAAGTGGTGTTGAAGCAAACTAAGCTAGAGTTCAGTTAGAACGGTGTAATTTTAGCTAGGTCAATATCTCAAAATCAAGTGAAAAGATAAAAGTAGTCTCATGTGGATGGACAGGATATTTTGCTGCCCAGAAGAAACTTATCTACCAATTAAGCGCTTCTGAAGTAAACATTAAGAAATGTATTAGAAGACTGTTTTACCTCAGATATTGATACAGAAGCACAAATAACAATATGTGTTATTCAGCTTAAGTTTTAAAAAAATCTCTGCTCCTTCCTAAAAGGAAAATACTGTATCAATCTGTGGAATTCCTACAGTTTATGGTCTATGGAAGGTCAAATGAAATTAGATCCTTTTTGAATTCTAAACCCTTTAAAAAGTGAGTCTCAAGGTCAGTGCCTAAGACATTGAACAGAGTTTCTGGTTTTGTTTATGTATATTTCTGGTATGGTTATGTTTATACAGTAAGATAATATTTTTTTACTTCAAAACAATCTGATCCTTTCAAATTGGACTTTTTTTTTCTTTTTTTTTGTTACAATTTCAGTACCTATAAATAAAAGCTCTTGACATTTTGCATCATTCTCTACCCTTGCTCTTTATATAGAACTCTCACTGATTTCAGTTGTGTGTATTGAATTAGACTAGGATAGATGACTTTTCATCTATGAAAAGGTGGTGACAATGTTAACCTCTATGCTGATATAAGGGCTGTTAAATCTTCTTTCATTATAAAATGCTTTAAATAACATCTCAGGATTAAATTTTGTAGCTTCTAGGCCATCACAAATTTAGATGCTGTGGATACCTGAAGAGAAGCGGGTCCAGAGGAGGCCCATAAAGACGATCAGAGTGCTGGAACACCTCTCCTATGAGGACAGGCTGAGAGAGTTGGGGTTGTTCAGCCTGGTCAAAAGAAGGCTCCGGGGGGATCTTGTAGCAGCCTTCCAGTGCCTAAAGGGGGCCTACAGGAGAGATGGGGAGGGACTTTTTTTACAAGGAGATGTAGTGACAGGATGAGGCGGAATGGATTTAAACTGGAAGAGGGTGGATTTAGGCTAGATACTAGGCAGAAATTCTTTACTCTGAGGGTGGTGAGACACTGGAACAGGTTGCCCAGAGAAGCTGTGGATGCCCCATCCCTGGAGGTGTTCAAGGCCAGGCTGGATGAGGCTTTGAGCAACCTGGTCTAGTGGGAGGTATCCCTGGGCATGGCACGGGGGTTGGAACTAGGTGATCTCTAAGGTCTCAAAAAAACTATGATTCTGTAATTCTGTGAAGTAGAATGAGTTCTGAACATATATTTTTTTTTAAAATTCACTGTTCCAAAAGTTGCACAAAATCACGATTGTTTCTGTGATGAACCTTTGGAATCATAGTGACATAACAATGTAATAATCACCTTTTATAGACTCATAAGGAGATAGCTGCATTGACTTCCCTCTGAAGTTTTCCCGTATTATTACATTGGAGAGAACAAGTTTGTCCATGCACTATTGTCTGTCACAGAAAGGGGCAATGAATCTATGTCTATCCAAAATCTCTGCCACTGGTCTGTGTTATAGGCTGATTTTAAGAGGAGTTGAACTACAAAGTCTTTTTGGACATAGGTGTTCCCTGAAATTCGTCTCAAGGGGAATATGACAGTGAAGGAAAAAAAGACATGGAAATATTTAATTTTGTGAAGTGTAACACTGGATCTTCTTTTTTTTTTTCTTCTCTTTAACTAGCTTTTTCATAGCTTTTGTAAAACCATTTATGATATTCTTGAATAGTTGCTAAACATGATCCTTGAACATCTGAAAGTTCAAGAGGATGAAAACTTTGACTTAGGAAATGAAGGATGAGAATGGACTGGGAAAAAGACATGAATTTCCAATAAAAGCAGTTAATTGTAGAGAAATAATGGGGATTCATTTCTCTATCACTCATTACTTCTACATATGCTAAATATCCAAAGGTATTAAGGCAATATGTATTATGCCCAAGCTATTTGATATATCAGAGTTAAAAATACAGTAACTTGATTCTTTTAACATGAGTAAGCTAAGTCCTTATGGCTTAGTGGACAAATACCATGTTTATAAATATACGGCCACTGTAGAGGATAGATTTTACTACGTATAGAATTTCTGATAACAATGGTATTAAATTGCTCCTCTGTTGATTGAGTGGATACTGGATGTGCCACACAGACACTACAAGCAGTAAAGAGAATACGTGAATGCAAATAACGTACACGCAGATTTAGACCACAGAAATCAGCATCTCTGTCATGTATGAGTCTCCATGTTGTGCAAAAGGCAAAATGACTTGAATACAACCCTTCTCCAGTATGGAAAAAAATTACACAGCTTTAAAATAGAACGTAACATCCTTTTTACTATTTCACGATTGTTGTTTTTCCTGTTTCGTACTTTGCAATAAGTGGCAAGATGTAGCTAGCATCTCTGAAAGCATTGTCTTGAAAGGAATTCATGTGGTTCTAAATGAAAAAATATTTCTCTCCAGTAAAAAAGGAGCTGTTGTGAATATGTCTGCTGGATAATGCTCACTATTCCTTCTGAATAGTGATTTAACATTCCAAGCCTTGGTTTTAAAGCTTTGAGTAGCTACAAAATGGTAAAGACCTCTTCTGCCTTAGAGACCCTATTTTTCAGGAACAGCTAAGTTTTTAGAAATTGTGTTCTTTAGCAACAAACTGAACCGTGTTTTCCCTAAGAGAGTAATCCAACAGTTTAAAGGGAGCAAATCTAGAATACTGTAAAGCAGATATCCAGCAAATGAGGGCATATATCTCTGTATTTACTTTTCAAAGTTTATTTTTTTTAGACTAGAAAAATTACCTAAGTTTGTGTTGGTCCTTTGTTTGAATAACTTTTTTTTTTTTTTTTTGACATTGGCTTCATGCTTAGAACCTTCTGAAATTCCTTTCTAAGGATACTTCCTTAAAGCAGACAGATTCATTTCTTGTCACAAGAAAACCAGAGGACTGGAATTTTAGATCAAAATCAAGTGTCAACTGGAATTAGTATTACAGGGAGGAAATCTAGCAAGTATATTGTTGAGTAGAGAGACGTCTTTATTAATTACACATGCTGGTCATTGTTTCTTTATTTGACGTATTTTTGAAAGGGAGTTAGACAATTCAAAAGTGTGGTGGTAAAAGGTCTTGTAAAAGGAAAGCCTTATGCAGGTAGATTTTTTCTGTTAACTCTTGTGGAAGTAAATTATGAAAAAAATTACCAAGGAAATTAACTCTGTTGGAAACAAATAAAACTATGTGTTAAAATAATTTAACTGTATACTCAAACTGATTTAAAAATTTGCAGCAGATAATTAGTCTCTAATTCCTTCTCTTTACAGTTTAAGCGATCAGGAGCTTTGTTTACTCCATTATTTCATCAGCATTATGGTTAAACTAATATGGAGTCAGAATAAAATTTGGGGTTTGCATTGGTGGAAAAGAAAGGATGTGTTCCATGCAGGATGTCAAGATATCATTTCATTTAGAAAAGTAAGAAATATTGATCTGTAGTAGATAACATTTGAATTAATAAACTGTTGTTGTTCATTATTTTTTCCAAGCTTTTGCTCCAGGCTTAAGCTGGATTTGCTCCATTTTGTCAAGAGAGTAGAGACTGAAACCTGACCACCTGCCATCTGCTTCATGAATATATGTTTTCAGCATATAGTTGAACCCGTCTTGAGCATGGGGCCATAAGAAACACTGGACAAACAAAACAATCCAGCATTTTAGGGTCCATCTGTTAAAAATATGTTTTCTCCACTGCTAAAGGAAAGTAATTTAGCCCAATACGTAGTTTATGTTTATAGTTATTTCAGTTTATTGTGGTTTCTTGAGTGCTTGCTTTTGCCTTGGGATATAAACAGAAATTGTTTAGTTTAAGAAAAGACATCAAGAAATTCAGAAGAGATTGGACGTGATCGGAATTAAATCAGTGTTGTTAAAGGACAGCTATAAATATTAATTAGTTTTGGTTTTAAGTGAGCTGGGCCTGCAGTAAGGTTTTTTGTTAAAGAGAAATAAACCTTTTAAAACCCTACAAATACAAGTATGCAAACAAAAAATGATTATGGAATTTTGAACTGTAAAGCTGCTGTTATGTTGGCTCTGACTGACTGAAGCAACATCATTTACCCAGCTTCTTTAGCAAAAGAAAAAACTGGGGACAAATCCTGAAGTGCTTGCTCAGATTTTTCTCAAGCAAAGCTTTCATTTCAGTCGATGATGGGTGGAATACTTTGAACAGTAAATATCTACCACTTCAATTAGGTCCAATTAGCTAGAGAGAGGACACTGAAAAGTAAATAAATGGAAGTGTACGAATCAATAAATTAGGGCAACTGGCACCTATAAAGAAGTATCAGTACCCTGTCTTATGTAGATACATTTTTCTGTAAATTTTAGCATAGTTTATTAGCACTTATTGGATTTCCTTACATTTCTCATTATAAGAATTGATTTTTACATATTTAAATCTTACATTTTTTTTAAATTTTTGTGCTAAATGGTTCCGTATAGAATTTAGCCCTTATATTGAATTATTTTTTTCGACAGTTTCGGTTCAGCCACTTGAAAAGCAATGTTGAAGAAAAACCTTGTTCAGCTACATTAGAACAGAGAAACTGTCGTAGATTACTGAGTTTAAGAAGGTGTGTGTGAGGATAATAATTTGAGAAGCTCTTTAAGCTTCATATTTGTAAGTATAGATTTGCTACTGGAAGGAGATAACATTTGTGACAGAAGTTCAGAGAGGTCATAGGTAGGCAACCTGAAATGGGAGGAAGACCTTGGAACAAGGAGCTGGTCTGACTGATGAAACAGGAAGATGAAGAAGAATGTGAGTAGAGGAGCCCTGGGAAGGAGGAGGATAACAAACAGAAGGTAATTGGAGAAAAAAAGGAAGAGATCGGGATGCTTTCCCAAATGAGAAGTGTTGGATAGCGAGCCTTGGTTTGTGTTTTGGAGGATTTGGAAATGGGTTAGATAGACAAGAATGGTAGTGAGACAGAAAACAGAAGGCAAAAGTTATGAGCAGGATACAAAGCAATGTAAAACTTTATTATAACATATGTGCACAAGGATAAACGTGTAAGATTGCACATGCAGTTTTAATTCTATGTAATTTCATAATTTTTTTCTTTTTTTTTTTTTTTTTGGATGTCTGAAAGGAGTGTAGGCATTTAAAACAAACTGGAAAAAGAAAATCATGTTTTACTTCATAGTGTCATACAGATGCCCACTTCATCCATCAGCTTGATTAAAATTTTGGATCTATTACACTGTTTTCTGCTATTTTTAAAATAATTTCATTGACAATAGTAAATTGCTATTTACTCCTGATAGAATGACATCTGAAAATCACTTTTATACCAAATTTTAGAAAGCAAGTGTGAATTTGAGGAGGAATAAGTTGTCTTCTGTATTTTCAGTGAGAAATTTCTTTGAGATTTTTTATCTGAAAAGATGGCATGGTATATGTGGATGATCTTCTTTCTCCATTTCCCTGTTCTTTTCTTTTTGAAGTCAGAAGATTTATATTTGCAAAAATATTCTCTTTAGCCTTTTTCACTGAAATCACTATTGATATGAAAACAGGTATTAAAAGAATCATCCTAAAAACATATGGAAGACCTAGTATTGCAATACTCTGTTATTTGGCATACATCAGTCTGTTAGATAATGTTATCTTAGTAAGTGACAGTCCTGTGAATATGCATTTTATGAGATAAGAAAGAAATTCTAGAACAGTTTAGAAATATGTGACAGGCTTCATAGCAGAAGAAGGTCTAGTATGATTTTAATAGTTTTAGAAGATTAGCAAGGTTTTCTACATGTGGTTATTTTCTAAGTCTTAAATAGTTGCAACAATATATAAATTCTATTCTCCATAAAAGTAGGTATAGCAGTATACTCTATCACTCTTAACTGGCGTTTGGGGAAAAAAAAGTCGTAAAACTTAATCCTTTCATCCACCATGCAGTCTGTAAAGGTGCGGGTTCTTTGGCATAATTTGAGCTGAGTATCCTCTCATTGCTGAATACTCTTTTGAATGTTGTGTATTAGAGATGATAACTCCATTTTATCTGGAGTGTTTGAGTGCCCCAGCTCTCTTGCAGGAAGACAATTCTATTTTTGTAGCAACTCTTGTTATAATAATCTTTGAATTTAAATCACATTTGAGTGATACCTCACAACCCGGAACTTTCTCAGAATATTAGTAGAAAAATACGTGTAATAGTGAATTGTCGTCTGAATGTGTTTTTTTCTTCTTCACTGTAATACACTATACTTTGATTATGAAGGGCTGAGGTTATGAGACAAACATTGTGTTATAGGCTCTGCTTTTATCTTTTTGAAGCAAAAGTAGTGTTGCTATCAGGCTTTATGTTAATTTGGTGTTCTGTTCTCACTAGATACTCTGTCAGGATTAGTAAAGTATGAGTAAAATAAAATGTGTTTCAAAATGAAATTGGAATTGCCAAAAATGCAACAAAAGAACTGCTGACATGGAAGAAATCCTCAATTAATTCATTGTATTATGTAAACAAGTTATACTTTTTGAGGGAAATTTAGCCATGTTTGCTGCTGTATTTTAATGATAATGCAAATCATTAGCATATTTAGAAAAGTAGCATTCTCTCCTTTCACCGTTATAAATATTTAAGAATTATTTTATTATTTGTTTTAGAGGGTATTTTTATAAAATGTATTTAGGAATATCTAAGTGTATTGCATCCAAGTTACAACAACTGTTGGGGTACCAGACCCCAACAATCAGATATATACAGGTGTATATAATGATAGTACGTAAAACTTACCTATACCTATATATCAGTACAGGATGTTAGAGTGACCAGTTCTCTATAACTGATTCTGAAGTGAGGTTCCTTTCCAACAGGCTGGGGATTTTTCACAGTTATATGCAATCTAAAGACATTTCTGCCTAGGCTGTCAATCATGAGCAGCTGCAGCAGGTTGCTACACAGTTCTATATATGCTTGACTTATACCTTAAATAAGCTTTTATTGTACTTGTTGGTAACCTTTTATAATTTGCATTGATACCATTAGGCATTATCTTTATGCTTCTGAGGTTTCCTCTGTCTTGTGTTACTACTTTTGTATCCTCTGGTATAGTTTGTGTTTCTTTTTTTTCAGAAGCCTCTGAGATTTGGCGTCCTGATACCATGACATTTATTAGCACAATGCCTTTAAGTATACTTCCTTATTATTCTAGGGTTAATCTAGGGTCATTCAGTCTACAAATAGACTAGGTCCATTAAGAGATTTCTGATAGAGAGTGAATGCTTTCATAACTACTTGTTACTAGTACCTATTATCACATTATCTCTAGTCCTTTATCAAAATTGCTTTGCTGTAGTGATAGAGTGATACAATTCTTAGGCTAGTAGGCACTGCTGTTATACAAGAAGTAGCTGATATCTTGTATAGACTTACATAATGGTTTTGCTACCATCTCATAAGTGAGGAAAACTTATACGAATGGATGCAAAATGAGCTAAATATAGTGAATAGTTCTGGGAACTATTGATACACTATTAAAACAGTGTTCAGGGAATACTAGATCACTAGTAAAAAGAAAGGATTTATCAAATGAAATTTCCTTATGATTGTTGTGGATCCAGACTCCCAAACAATTTCACTGGGGACCTAAATGAAGAAGTAAAAAACATGCACAGTAGACTTGCAATGCGGTGTGAGCTACTGCAAATACCTTGAAATATATTATTAGAATTTGATATGATTTTGGTAAACTGAAGAGGTAGTTTAAACAAATATGGAGAACCATAATAGGGACATGTATACAAAAAAATCAAGTGTGCAGACTTGCTTTAAAAGAGCTGAAAAAAGCAAATACCATTTGCTGTCCCTTAACAAGGTTTTGTGAGATAGTTTTATTAAATTAGTGTGAAAGGTACAATATAAATAGCGTAAATGTACATTCTAGCATGAACTTGAATGGGAACCTATTCAGCTTGCTAAACCACAGTGAAGACTGAAAACTGTAGCAACAGTGAATTTTCCTGTCAACTCAGATAGTATTTTAGCAATTTTGAGAGTAAACCACAAATTTTATCATAAAACCAGTTTTTTCACATATTTTATAGTATAAAAATTAAAAATTTGACAAAAATTTGAAATTACTTTAACACAGGGCTGAGACTAGCAGTTTGGAGTAGGACAGCACAGAAAACCTTTAGGTCGTTTGGAAAGTATGTATTGAGGAACTGTGCATCTTTACTAGATTTAATTGCACCTCATTTAAGTCGATATGTGTGACAGCTAAATAGCTACCTAGAATTAGAATTGTTTGTGATATTGTGAAATTGCCCATGTGCAGGCAGATAGCAAAGGTCCTCAGACAGATAGCTTTTTCTAAAGAGAGTGGTGAGACTTCATTTAATTGATCCTTTAGTTGTTTCTCCCTAAGTATAGGAATGTGTGTGCTCAGCAAAAATGCTCATACCTTGTATAGCAATATACAAGGGCTGGAAAGATTTTTAAAAATAAAGACAACAAGGGATTTGTCAGTAAGTAGATCCTGTCATCCTCTCTGTATGTTTTAGTGATGGAATTGGTACCTCAGAAAACATTGCAACCAGTGGGATGAAGGAGGGCAGCTCTGGGTTATTAGATGAATATTGAGTTGCTCCAGCCAACTTGGAAATATCCCAGAACACACTTGGTCTGGCTTACTGTTCTGGCTTCAAGAATGTTTTATTTGCATAGATTTGATGTGTAGTACAAAGGTAACAACATCCTAACTTTTCCATATCGTAGAAAACTGTGTACATAAATTACTTTTCAGTAAACAGTCCAAATCCAGACTGTATTTTTATCATTTCTGAACAATATAATGCTTCATTTTAGCATAAAAATTACTGAGTTGAGGAAAAGAATTTAAGACAGACAGACTGGATATAGTGCATACTGCCAGCACATCTGGAATACAGTTATTCTCTAATTACCCAAGAGACAGAAGAGAAAACTGGCAGCTTTGCTGCTATTCTAAATCCCATCACTTCTAAAGGAGTTAATGGATGCCCAGCTAATCAGTCTTTGTTATCTTGTAACATTCAGAGACAAAATAAAGGCCATAAAAATAAAAAGCACAGGAAGCTCATTGGTCTGGTTCATTAAGATGTGTGGGTTTTTCTTCCCAACAGATCTGTCATACAGTGTTTAATTTGGTTTTAAAATGTGCAGAGGTTTAGTTGTTTGAACGAAAATTGGTTCTGTAGATGGAATGCCTGTTATGGTTACTAACTTACCTTCTTTCATCTTGTCTTTGGAGATGTACGCCTGACCTACATTTAAAATGGTTCTATCAATTTTCCCACCAGCTGCAGAGCCGTCTTGCCTGTAACAAGCTTTGTTTTCTTTATTCTGAATTTGACTGTAAAAGAAAAGAGAACATCATGTGTGAAAACCTGGAGTATTTATTTCCTTTTTCTTTGAAGACAAGAGCCACAAATTATTCACCTCTGGGTACACATAAGTGAAAAAAATAATCAAATTCTATTAGTGTACAGTACTGTCTCAACAGAGCAGATAAGCTGAAAAATAAATTTGCTGGATGACATAAATAACAGTCCATTTTGGAAAGGGTCCAGAATATCGTTAGGGACATTGCTAAAATGTAGTACCGGGTTATAGAGATAACTTCATATCTCACAAGAAAATTACATTAAAATCAGATTCTCAGTCATACAATGCTTACGAAATAAAAAAATATATAGTACTTATGCACATTCCTCACTTACTGAGGGATCGAGTGAAAAATAAGGTTATATTGACCTGAACATAAGTGAGGGGATTCCCCTCTGAAGTTAATAAAACTGGATTATGGCTCACCAGGTCTAAGTCCCATTAAAGTAGCCCTCACTTCATAAAAAAGCCACTAGTTCTCTTCAGTGCCCATTGAATAGCTTTCTTCGGGGGTCCCTGTGTCTAGAACAGCAGTAGTTCTGAATATCTCCCTAAATCTATTTATGCAAGGAAAATATCTGATATAACTAGGTATAGTCACATACCCACAGTTTAAATAGAATCAACTGATTACCTGTTGGTAAACTTCAGTCCCATATGCTAAACTGCAATCACATCTTCCGTGGACTTTAGGATTTTGAACACCCGGCTTCAAACACATGCATTTCAAGCTGTGAGGCAACACTGAAGGGTTTCCAGCTTTCATTATGTATCGCATCTCCTGCTCTGAATTTCAGGTTCCCAGAGTTCATGAGCGAGTGCAGCCTTGTGCTGAAGCACTCTCAGCCTTGTGTTGGCATTTTGGGTTTTTCCATACATAGTTTAGGTGACATATAGGAGTTGTTCTACTGTCATCTGATTTAAGATGACAACTGTACCTGGTTTGAACTAAAAATCCACATCCTACAGCAAAATACTCCTCAGTAATAGGTCAGCTCTGCTCAGATATAAGAATGAAAGCTTTATTCCAAATGGCCTTGCTGCTCTGTTCTGGTGTCTTCATGGAAAGGTGGGACTGTCAGAGCGCAATGGAACAAAACAGCGTAGCTGGGACCTTTACGGATATGCAAGGGCGTCTGGGGTTTGCTTCAGCTGTTAACTGCTCACAGGAGTGGGATGTGAGTAATAGCCTCTACTGTGTTGCTCTGAGTCATAGCAGGAAACTTCGTCAGAACAGAAAACTGTTAGGGCACGGCTTTTACTATGTACCTTGTCATCTTACTTTGTTACTCTCTTGTAGGAAAGCTGGTTTGTCAATAGGTGCTTTTTGCTTGTAGCCAAAGTGGTTGGAAACAGCTTTAGAAGAATCTTCCAGAATAGCTAACTGGCTTTAAGTTGATCAGACTCATCCCCGCTCAACAATAGCAAGACAAAATAGTCAAATTGCATTTCTCTGTGCTTTGCTGTCGTGGGATACTTTTCTGTAGAATTGTTTCGGGGAACCACATGGGGAGATTTGTCAAACTGCCATTTAATGAGCGTGGGCAGACTGACTTTGAATGTTCTGCTTTCCATTTTGCACCATTTCTGAAGTCTCCAAATCAGATTTTTCAACAAGTATTTTTTATGGCCAACACATGACAAAAGAAGGCTTATGTTACTTGAGATTGTAGTTGAAAGCAATTTGAGGAGAAAACAAAGAATCTAACATTTCAAGTTTTTTTCTCCAGTGCTTAGATCAGTGACTAGCTAGGTAATTATTTGAAGTCTTAATTCATACAAAACACTCTGTATGTCAAAAAGAATTAGAAATCTGTCTTTGGGCTGCATTAACTGGCTTCATTAGAGAGTGATTTTCCCACATCTGGCCATCTTGAAAATGCAGAATTAACTGTAAGTTTACTAACCAGGATGTGAGAGGAGACTTGTTCTTGCTGCAGGACTCTCAAGAGGAAACCTGTGATTTATGTTTTTACAGAGAGGGGGTTAATTTTTCTCCCTATTTCCTGCAACGAGAGTGTAAAATATGAGAAATTGCTTCTCAACAACCCTGTGTACCATGACTTCTTTATGTCAGCAGCAATATGGTTCTTGAGGAGTTCTTCCTGGGATATGATATCCATTGAGTTTGTAATAGTTCACTTTAAAGGCTTCAGGGGAGGAGAAATGAAAAGTGCTGCAATTGTTGTTTTTTTTTTCCTCATCCCACGTGGTGTCCCTGTAAGGGTTTCACATCCAGACAGCACATGGAAAAAATACTGCAAATTGGACTAGATGATCTTTCGAGGTCCCTTCCAATCTCTAACATTCTGTGATTCTGTGAAATATTACCTATAATCTGGAATATCCCAGAGAAATTCAGTTTCTGACTGTCCTATTTCAACTGCTGTGGTCATTAAAATCAACATATCATGACACTATCCCCGTTTTCCTCAATTATAAAATGTGGTCACAAAATCAGAGGCCAGACTGATCACAGTGGAGGAGCACAGATTTGAACAGTTGTCTATGAACTTTACAAAGTTCTGTTTGTACATCTCAATCAGCTACTTTCTGCATTTTTTACGGATCTCTATCCGAGCCTTTTCTTTGTAGTGTCTTGCTTTTGTGCTTTTTATTTTCTGGTTTAGTATTATGCAAATACTCTGTGAAGTATTTTCACACATTTCTTCAGAAAAAAGTTATAGGTCCTTATAGCAATAACAAGTACTGTTTGTTTCAGGTGACCATCACTATACCTCTTTTTGAATTCTAATACAGTAAACCAGATATATTTGTTAATGAGAGAGCTCTGTATTCTGTGCTTCTATAAAATAGCCTAGACTAGTATGTGAAAGGAAGGGAGATGACTGGGAGGGAGCTGATAAGGTTCATAATTAAATGGCTGTACAGAATTCTGTGGCTGTGGTTTGATGATAGAAATTGGTCAGTGGCTTCCTGACTCTGTTCAGAAAGTCTCCCCAGTTTTCTTGCTTCCTTATGTTTTCATTTCCAGGAAGCAGCAGAGCAGCCACTTGTTTGTGCCACCTGTGATATGGATAAGGGAAATGCTTTAGAAAAACATAAATAATAAAATAAGTACAGGAGCCCTCCACATGCCCCCCATCAGCCAAAATAATTTATTATAAGGCTTTAAAGCAGGTTCCACAAACAAATATTCTTGTATTCTGGCACCAGCAGTGCACTGAGGGAGGGGGCACATATAAGTGTTTAGGGACAGGAACACTTAAAACTAGTTTTGTTGCCAAGGGCATCTTAATGTGGAAATACAGCCTTAGAATAATATTAGGAAAAGAAATATTTATGCTCTCTGCAGGGAGCTGGATCTATTTTGTGTTTGGTTAGCATAAATTTAAAAATAGAGGAATGTATGAAATCCTCAATGTTTGTCTCCATTTGTGACTAATGAGAGAGAAAACGCGATTTCATCACCATTCTTGCAGACTGGAGGCTTGAATCCTGAAGTTATTTTTCTCAGTCTTAATGTTTGTCAGGGCTTTTCTTTTGAATATTTGAAATTTTAAAGATTCAGATAACTTTTTGTTTAAGACTTTTGTGCTCTGTACCCATTCTACGGTGGCCACTGGTCACACAAGAACTATGAAGCAAGAGCAAGTGAACATAACTGCTTGAAAGTAAAATTCAAATCTATGAAAAGATTGGAGCATCCAGTTTTTGTGAGATTAAGTATTGCATTTTTCTGGCACCTGCTGTGAGAGTAGAGTAAGACATTTTATTAGGTATATTAGTAGTCACAATATTATCAAATCTGGTAGGATTCTCTCTAAAAAGAATACATGCTTCTTTGTTTTTTCATATAGTTTGCTTATGGAAGATTTACTACTTGCCAGTGTAGATGCTTTAAGGATTCAATACATTTTCCTCAGAGATGCCACTTTAATCCACAAATATTTATACTCAGGCTACATAAAAGGAGCACTATTGACCAGTTAAAGCAATCAAATCGTGACTTCTTTCTTCATATATTCCATGAGGAAAGGTATGAGCTTCAAAAGAAATACTAGGTCATGCTTTGTAGAAATGCTGCTCTCTCTTGCTGTCTTTCACCTTGTGAAGGCTTCTGAAAGGGACAGGGGGTGAATCACACTCCGTATTTGAAATTAAACTGAATTTTCTCATCCACGTTGTGAGACTGAGTTCTTATTCAGAATTCATCCTTTCTGGCCATATTCCTAGATGCATGAGCCCTTATTATTATCTCTGGTTTCCAGCCCTGCTCTAGTGAAGGCCAGCCATGACCTCTCTTATTCATATGAGCCAACAGTGGCTCACACAAAAATATTTTCGTAATTTCAGTGTGGACATTGGAGCACATGAGATCAATAGATCCAAATAGTTCATTTTTACGCAGACTTTCTGCTCAAATTTCATATGAGAGCACAGTTAGATTCTAGACTCACAGCCCACAGAGAGTGAATGAAGACATTTAATATTAATAGAATATAATGTCTTAGAGTAATGTATTAGAATTGGAGAAATTAAGGCCAGAAACAGCAAAGTAAATGGGTACTGTTTTTTTCTGAAATGTGGTTTGTGTAATGGCCATACTGTCTATCCAACCCAGTATCCAATGAAATTAATGGAAGACATGTTTGCTAGTAGCAGTAAAACATCAGGGCAAATTTTGGAGTGATACTTCTTTCCCCAGGTTCTGGTATTCAGTGTTTTCTGATCCCAGGAATTCCTCAGTAGTGTTGTGAGTGCTACTCCCTGGTGAGTGTCTCTGAATTTGTCTACATTGGCATCTAATACAGCTAGAGCAATAAGTTCCACTGGATTATTTTTAAGGATGTGAAGAGTACTTCCTTTATTTTTTTATTTTCTGAAAAAAATAGTTTCATCTTTTTGCATTATGAAACAGTGAACAATTTTTCCCTATCCGTCTTCACCTTACCATTCATGATTTTGTGTGCTTACACAATTCCTCTCCTCAGGCATACCTTTTCCAGAGTAAGGCATTACAGAAGCTGTTTATGTACTTTTAGTAACTATTATTTCCCTTCTGCACACATTTCTAGCTGTACTATGTCTGTTCTGAGAAACAGTAACCCTGATTCCAATAACTACGCTGATGTCTCACAATTATACAATACTTGCTCATTTCCCATTCACTCTGTTCTTTGTTTTGTTTTCAACTACTTTGAGTGGTGTGGAAGTCAGGCTTACTGCTCTGTATTTCCACAGTTCATACCCAATCTCTTGGAAGGAAATTTTTTGTCTCATTTCCTCCTTATTACACTAGTAATGGGGCCAGTTTAGAGGCTAATTTATTCACTTTACTTAATCTTTTGGAATTTTTGCACTTGAGTTGCTCAACTCTTGTATAAGTGTTGCTGAATTGTAGTAATCTTTTATTAGTCATTTTATTTATTATTTTCCAAAGCCTCTTTCACTAATGCTTTCACTGAGACAGTTGCTTATTTAACGCCAGGAAAACCCCAACCAAAACCAAACCAGTGGTTTGGATGTCGCTCAAAGTCTTTGGTAGATTGACACAAAGAAACAGTTTGTTTATTTTATTTTTCTTTTACAGCCTTATGTACTTTGAACATTTCTTTTACATGCTGATAATCTTTTGGCCGTGCATGCACCCTGGGTTTGGATATTTTTAATTTTTTTAAGGTTTCTATGCCTCAAAATATTATTTGGCCTGATTTACAATTTTGCATTTAACCTGTTAAAATTTATGTTTGTCTCTGTTTTCTTCGTCTGGACACTGCTTTTACATTTTAAATGATGCATTTTTAGATTCTTTCTGCCAGTTTCTGTTTGATAAAAAAGCCAGCTTTCTTTTGGTCCTTTTCAGATGTGTCATATATATTCGACTTGATGTTCTACCTTACTTTTTAAATATTTTAAATCCTGCTTAAAAAGACTTTAACCATTTTAACTGCTCCGTTTAATTTCAGTTTACTAACTTAAATACTTATGTGTAGTTTATCTCTCTGAAGTGAGTGTTACTGAGTGGATCATAGAGTCATAGAATGGTTTGGGGTGGAAAGGACCCCCTGCCATGGCCAGGGATACCTTCCACTAGACCAGGTTGCTCAAAGCCTCATCCGACCTGGCGTTCAACATTTCCAGGGATGGGGCATCCACAACTTCTCTGGGCAAGCCTGTTCCGGTGTCTTACCGCCACTCTAACAGTCAAAAATTTCTTCCTAATATCAAATCTAAATCTACCCTCTTTCAGCTTATTACCCCTCATCCTGTCACTACACTCCCTGATAAAGTTTCCCCATCCCTCCTTTAGGTACTGGAAAGCTGCTATTAGGTCTCCCTGGAGCCTTCTCTTCTCCAGGCTGAACAACCACAACTCTTTCAGCCTGTCCTTATAGAGGAAGTGCTCCATCCTTCTGACCAACTTCATGGCCCTCCTCTGGACTCACTCCAACAGGTCCAGGTCTTTTTTATGTTGGGGGCCCCACATCTGAACTCAATACTCCAGGTGGGGTCTCACAAGAGCAGAGTAGAGGGGAAGCATCACCTCCTTGGACCTGCTGTGCTAATGCTTCTTTTGATGCAGCCCAGGACACGATTGGCTTTCTGGGCTGCAGGCACACACTGCCAGCTCATGTTGAGCTTCTCATCTACCAACACCCCAAAGTACTTTTTCTCGGGGCTGCTCTCAGTCCATTTTCTGCCCAGCCTGTACTTGTGCTTGGGATTGCCTTGACCCACGTGCAGGACCTTGCACTTGTCCTTGTTTTATTTCATGAGGTTTGCATTGGCCCACCTCTCAAGCCTGTCAAGGTCCCTCTGGATGGCATCCCTTCCCTCCAGCATGTTGACTCCACCACACCACACAGCTTGGTGTCATCGGCGAACTTGCTGAGGGTATGCTAAATCTCACTGTCCATGTCTCCAACAAAGATGTTAAACATCAGTCCAAATACCGATCCCTGTGGAACACCACTTGTCGCCAAGTCTCCACTTGGACATTGAGCCATTGACCACAACTCTTTAAGTGCGGTCGTCTAGCCAATTCCTTATCCAGCAAGTGGTCCTTCTGTTGAATCTATGTCTCTCCAACTTAGAGACAAGGATGTCATGTGGGACAGTGTCAAAGGCTTTGCACAAGTCCAAGTAGATGATGTCATTTGCCCTTCCCTTATCCACCAGCACTGTGGCCCCATCGCAGAAGGCCACTAAATTTGTCAGGCATGATTTGCCCTTGGTGAAGTCATGTTGGCTGTCACCAATCACCTCCTTATTTTCCATGTGCCTGAGCATCGTTTCCAGGAGGATTTGCTCCATGGTCTTGCCAGGCACAGAGGTGAGACTGACTGGCCTGTAGTTTCCTGGGTCTTCCTTATTTCCCTTTTTAAAAATAGGGGTTATGTTTCCCATTTTCCGTCCTGCGGGAATTACACCAGAGTGCCACAGCTTCTCAAATACGATGAATAGTAGCTTGGCATGTTTTAATTTATTAAGCTTAATTATCTTGTTTCTTCTTTAAAGCACCACAGTATCACCTCCTATGTCATTCTTACATTTCTGTACCAGAATATATTCGACTAATTATGTTTTTCAACACAATTTCCAAGATGCATAACATGTCAGTCTCCTCCCATTTAATTTTCATTACTTTTGAACACCTGGCTGCATCTATACTATGTATCTTAATTCTTATCAAGTCAGAGCTGTGATGTTGAAAATGTACATTTCCTTCAAAGAAAAAAAAAAAAAAAGGAAGACAAAGAGAAAAACAAGTTTATATTATTTTTACAAAGAAGAGAGATTGTTTCCTGGGGTAGGTAAATATGCATCTTTTCCCCTTTCCACTGAGACACTGAAAACTCATCGAAAATCAGTGCTTTAATACCTCCCTTGCAGATAATTTTTGATACTCCTTGCTCACAGAAGGAGTAAAACTTCCTTAAAATCCAGACAGATTCACTCTCTTTTCCCATCTGTTTTTGCTTTGTAATGAAGACCTAGATCCCGCAGCTGCGTTTCCAGTTTTTCTTCTATTACCATTAATGTGTGCTGAAAAGAAATACAAATTCCTGCTCAAAGGTACTGCAAATTGAATACATGCAAATATCCTGACCTATACACATCAAGAGCTAAGGGAGAGGCCTAGTTTCTGGTTTTATTCTGTTTTTTTTGTATATATCATCCAGTGAGTTACTTCCATAGCATTAAGCTAAAACTACAGCAAACAGGAGTTCTGAGGAAGATATGAGACTGATATGGAGTGAGGTATAACTCCACAGGCATAAAATCCTTTCTTCAGATGTGGACACAGGTAGAGCAAGGGGTCTTTGAAAATTAAATTTATAGAAACAGTGATAAAATAATGTAAGTAAGCATGCAAATACAGGCTTTGTTTCTGAATTGTTTCACAGAATGGAAGAAGGAAGATCTGACACATTTCTGGCTTTTAGTCTTCCTCCTTTATATCCTGTATAAATTAGGAAAAATTTAAAATTAGTAAGATAATTATCCAAGCCAAGCCAAGTAGACTTCCCTATTGTTGCTGTATTTTCTTTCTGTATCTCATAAACAGCCAAAATTCACAAAATTTGGCCAACACAGACAAAACTGGTTTTGTAGACGGTAGCAGGTTACCTGTACAGTATATCTAAGCTTGTTTGTTAACAAGCGTCTTTGATTGAGGTGAATTGAGTTATAGAAATACATATTTATTGATCTTTCTGGTTATTTTCAGTGAACTCATTCAAAGGTAACCTTTTGCCTTCATTAGATGGGAGAAACTATATGTAGCATGTCGTATATTTTGCAACAGTAGTGAAATTTTTCTTTTTTTTTTTTTTTTTTTTTTTTGCCAAGAAAGAGTTTTGTCACTTCTGTTCACTTTGTTATTAATTGAAAATCTTTTTAAATTTTCTTTGTAATTGAGCGTGGTTTTTTGCTTTAGATGGTCCCTACTTTGTTTATGAACTCAGTGGTAATATTCTCAGCCCAGAAGAAACAAATAGCAAAATATCAGCTTCCTTGCATGAGCATTCCATCATAACATGTATGTTGCTTATAAAAAAGAACTTTCTCAACAGTTTGAAATTTCAAATTTGTGTGAATCGACACAATGTTTTGCTTTCCAGATGACTAAAAACACATTATAAAAACTTGAAAGCATGTGGTGTGGTTTTTTTGTCAGTGCAGATATTTTCTAAGACTTAATTGTTGGCAATTTGTATTTTAAAGAAAAGCTCTACAATTTTTTTTCATAGGTTTCCCAAGAACTTTAATTTAAGGAAGTCACATTTCCAGTCAGAAATGTTAAGTGTCAACACTGAAGTTGTTTAAATTGTCTACACCAGTTGTAATATAACATCTTTATATTTATGCACTTTGAAAGTCAAGTTAGACACATATCTATGAAAATTAGTAAGGCGATCTCTTTATTTTGAAAAAAGTTTGTTATCTTACAGTTTTCATCTTATTGTTTTCGTTCTACAGTTTACAGATCTGTTTTTAATCACCTTCAGTGGTCTGTTTTTATCACAAACAGATCTCTAAGAGTGCATCTGCCTTCACATTCATTTAGAGTAGATGGGCGTTGTTTTGTCCCTAGTTAGGCTTCAGTTTGCATTACAAAGCCATCTTGGAGGACTCTGACAAGGCTTCTTTTAAGTGAAAATATCCCCAAAGATGTGCTTGGGGTATACCTAGTGCATTCATGTCTATAAAGGCACTTCATCAATAGAAAAAGGCGCAAATCCCAAGTGAAATGCATGTTAGGTGAACACTGGGTCCTCAGCACGATCTGCAGACCTGGCTCCGTGGTATCTCTTCACTTCCTGATGCAAACATAGCCTAAAGGTGTAGAACAGGATCCAGATTTCCCTTCTATGGGAAAATTTCTAGGTGTGGTAATAGAGAGAAACAAAGAATAGTTTCTAAAAAAAAAAGTATAATTAAGTAATTTGTAGATAGTCTGTAAGGGACTGTGTTTATGAATAGTTGAATTTTCTGTCAAAACTCTTTTTGATGTCTCTCTACTACCTTAAATTCTTTGGGAAATCTCTACTTTCCTCAGAAAATGTCACTTTTTCTATTGTAACTCTTTCAGTTAAAATCCTGTAATCTGTATTACATATATTGTCAAAACAGGGAAATTTTTTTTTGTATTATTAGAAGTTGTTGTGCAACTGTGCATTGGCTACACTGTAGGAGAAAATATTTACATGCAGCACCAGGTTCCCCTAGTTCGGGCCCAAACATAAATCCTGGGCACAAGCCCTCATCTTGTTTCTGATAACTCATGTGATCTGCGTGTTGTGGGATTTTAATTATGTTGATGTTTTACAAGTATATTGATTTCACTCTTTGAAAGAAAAATAATAAGGAACATGTGGAAACTGAGAAGAATTATGTTTATTCCACTGGAGAGGTCTAGCTGAAGAGCTATTCATTTGTAAGCTTTGTACAATTAACATAAAGAAGACATATGCTCTAGCATGGTTAGCATTTGTTTTGAAGAACAGCATTCTCCCTAAGTGCATTTGTTTTCAGCATTAGCAGCTAAGAACTTAAAAACAACGGCTTGTCAGATGGATTTTAATTCCTGTTGCAAATATGTTTACAACTGATTTTTACTCTGTAAGTTTACACTGATTGCATAAAAAAATTAGTTATTATATAAAGATATGCAATATTCTTATGCTGAAGAAAAAATGAGAAAATAGTTATTAATTATGTTTTTACAGATAAAACATGAAGGTTTAGAACATATGGTCACTGCAAATCTTGCACTCATATAAATTGTGTGATTTTATTAAATTACAAGATATTAAAAAAAATCTTAAGCTTATAATGAAATAGATTTTTATTTACATATTTAAAAGCAAGTTCACAAAGCACTCCCTTTTTCCTTATCTGTTCTGGAGAAGAAACATAGTAGCTTAATAGGTTTTGGTCCTATTAAAATTACCAGAAAGGCTATCAGTCATGTCACTAGAAACTGGCTTAAACCATCTGTAGGATTCTGCTTCACATTAAAGTGTTTTGTATATATAGCTAATGAATTAATACCCATTTTCTCCATTAAATCCAGTAACAATAGTGAAGTACTGTTTTCATAATGAGCTATCAGCTCACATCTATTTTATTGTATATGTTATTACTGGTATCTTTCAGGTTGGTATTGTTAATGGAGATTCATAACTGGTCACTCATGCTTGTACTTAGTTTTCATTACTAATAACTAAAGTTTTCTCAATCAATTCACAAATTACAGCTTTGCTGATGCTGCTGATTTAGTGCTATGAACTTCTGCCAACGTTAAGCTTGTGAAGCTCTAAGCTAATTGAATTTTTCAGTTTCACAATTGAAGTAATATTGTGCCAACGTTCTTGGAATATTATTTTATAGAAATTAATGCACAAAATGGTTCCATATGAGTTGTTTGTCGTCTGTTAATAAGACCACAGCAAACAAACACAAACCTTAAGTAACTGAAATCTACTATATCCTTGACACAGAAGTTGACATGCATGAACACCATAGAAACTTACATTCAGAATCACACTTTTAATGGCACTGTTCTGTAGCAAAGAAAGAAAAATCTGTAGTAATGGTTATAGAAAAATATGCTGGTGTACACTTTCTGCTGCACGCCTTTTCTTGTCTCCTCTCCAAATGTCTTTGCCTGCAGTCTTGTCATTTTTTTTAAAAAGGTAAGATCTAGCAGAAGAAGGCTTTTGAAGAAAAGATATATGACTTCAGAAAATGAGATGTTGCTCCTTTTGAATTGCCACTGATGGAAAATTCAGCCACTGTTTTTGTCAGGAGTTATGCTGCAAATCTTGAGTAAACACAAAGCTTGAAGTTCTCATTTTAATGTCCCTTCAAGACTTTCGCCAAGAGGAGAGATGTGACTGCTTGGGTATTGACCCAGTTCATAAACTTAAGATTAGTTATGGATCATAAGAATGAAAAGTGCATCTAGTTTGGTCATTTTTCTCCATCAGTGTCCATAAGCTGACATGAGGTGAACACAGAATCACAGAATGTTAGAGATTGGAAGGGACCTCGAAAGATCATCTAGTCCAACCCCCTGCCAGAGCAGGAACACCTAGATCAGATCACACAGGAACGCATCCAGGCGGGCTTTGAATGTCTGCAGAGAAGGAGACTCCACAACCTCTCTGGGCAGCCTGTTCCAGGCTCTGTCACCCTCACCGTGAAGAAGTTTTTTTCTCATATTCAGGTGGGACCTCCTATGTCAAGGATCGGTCCAGTATAGGGCATCTAGTGGTTGGGGTCTGCTACAGGCCACCTGATCAGGGGGAGCCTGTTGATGAGGCCTTTTTGCTCCAGCTGCAGGAGGTGTCCTGTGTGCGGGATCTTGTCCTGATGGGGGATTTCAACCACCCAGATATCTGCTGGCATTGTGGCACAGCAGGTGGCAGACAATCCAGGAGATTCCTGGAGTCTGTCGAGGACAACTTCCGGGTCCAGGTAATAGATATACAGGAAGTGGAAGCAGGGTTGTGTATCCTGGGAGGAATACAGGGCTGTTGTCTGTGTGTGCAGAGATAGGATTAGGAAAGCCAAGGTGCAGATGGAGCTGAACTTGGCAAGGGATGTGAAAGATAACAAGAAGGGGTTCTACAGGTACTTAGGCAGGAGGAGACAGGCCAAGGAGAGTGTTCCCCCTCTGATGAAAGGTAATGGGGAGCTGGCTTCCTTAGACATAGAAAAAGCTGAGGTACTTAATGAGTGCTTTGCCTCAGTCTTCACCGGTGGTCAGGCTTCTCGTATCTGCCAGGACCCTGAGCCTCTAGGGTGTGGGGAGTGGTTTCTGTCCCACTGTAAGGGTGGAACAAGTTCGAGCCCTCCTCATGAAGTTGAGCGTGTATAAGTCCATGGGACCGAA
>NW_010100876.1:0-2196 GCF_000699245.1 Pterocles gutturalis
CCAACGATTATAAAACTCACAAGACAAATATTTACCCAAGAGTCCATAACAGCTCAGTTAAACACGAAAACATGGCCATGCTAAACAGAACAAATATCTAGTAGAGATCCTAGTCACAATTTTGATTAATTAATTAGACTGCAGCCAAAGAGAGCCATTAGCAAACCAGTTGTAAAATGCATTGAATTCAAAGTGAAATAAACATTTAATTGCCAGCCTGAGAGCAGTCATAGCAGAACTTTGTCATCTTCTTGGATCTTGATTCAGAAATCGGTCTCCAATGAAGGAAAATATGCACATACTTAAATTTACTTTCAGAGGGGTGTTTGCCTATGCCTAAAATTAAGCATGTGCTCATTTAATGAACTTGAATGCATCTTCAAGGGCTGGAGGCCAAAATCCTGTTTAGCAGATCAGATTCAGAGTTGCCCAGACACACTAGTTTTATTAAATATTGCCATTGGGTTTTGTTCATCCTGTTTTCATTACTAACCCACTTTTTAAAAGTACATTTCAAGTAGCTTATTTTGAGTCAGTCATGCATCATGAAAATTCTGGTTTTGTTTCTTATTTTTGTGTGATCTCTATAAAGATATTAACTACCTGAACATTGGAAAATACATAAATTGATACATTAAAATACTTATAAATAGAAGCAGTCCTTAAAGTATGCTCTTATGATAAGTGGAGCTATATAGTAAATTTTACAAAGTGTTAGTAAAGACTTCTAGTTTCCTATCAAAAGTCCAAAGAATTTTATTTACTGCTGATAAAAACATATATACTACAGCTGTTTGGAAAAGAGCCTGGAAGGTTCCCACAGATGGAGAAAAACGTTGATCAAGAAAGAGTGAAAGATAGTGCTGCATTTTGTGTGTCCAGTGGCCAGAGGGAAATTTAAAGGCTGAATTCAGTCATGTTCCCAAAGGACAGCCAACAGCATAAAAATAAACCCCCCAAATCATAATTCAGTCATATTAACCAAGCAAAGATGTTCAATCATAAACTAGGCTAATGTCCTTAGTTAAGTGCTGCGTTCTGTGAGGCAGATCCAACATGTTCCATGCTGTCGCTCCACTGTGTACACCTCAAAATGATTTGGGGGATGTGATCTTCAACTCAGGAATGACAGACAGTACAAATATCCACCTCGAGTAAAGACAGCTCCTTTTGTTGAGCTGGTTATTTCCTAAGCATGGGAGGTGAGAGAGGTTTACCTCCCAGACTGGGATTCACAGCAGCTGAGCTGATGAGTGCTGGGAAGTAGGAAACAGATGAGAAACACCAGGCTGTGGCTGCAGTGGTATCTCCTGTATGAGCTCACGCAGCTGTGGGGGGCTGGGAATCAAAGCCTGCTGTTGTGACATGGAGTACAAGCAACACAATATTTAAGAGGGGTTGAGACAGAGTGTCCTTTTATTGTTCTTTGGGTCATTTCTATGTTGTAGATTATTTTTCTACAGAAAAATGCAAAAGCATAGCAAGCCTCACTTCTCTGCATACCCAACCAGTAGGCTAGAGCTTCTTGCCTTCCTGGCTATTAATTCAAATTTAGCAGCCAGTAGGTTCTCTGTGGCCTGCTGTCTTGGATACCCACGTGAGATGTCAGATCTGTAGGCTCATCTCCTGTTAACCTGATGTAGATGTACTAGGGGAAAAGGTCTACCACTACTGTTTTTACTGTATGCATTATAGTTCAAGTGAGTTAAGATCTAAGAATTTAATTGGACTCTTCCATAAGCTCAGGCCCAAGGATAGCTGTTTTCACACCCAGCCTTAGGCAAGTTTTTTTGTTTGGCGGTGTTTGTTTTTTTGTTTATTTATTTTTATTTTTTTAGGAAGTAAGTTCCATTAAGACTTAAATGCTTGGTAACACACTTTTCAAGGCAGGTAGCTACTTACCTGGTGTGGCAGATGTACCCACGCTGACAAAGACCAGGGCCTTTAGGACCATGGAAAGAAAGCGAACACCGACTCTTTTCATGCCCTTTCTTTTCTTTGTTCCACGCCTTTACTGTGACTGGTATCAGGTACACAGACCCCACAGATGGGGTCTCCGGCCAACGATGGTCAACATGATCGTATATGACCAGAGATCAGATTTGACTAAAGTATAAATGGGGTCCCACCAGAGGGCAAATTTGAGTCGCTCCTCGTTGCAGACAGTGGTCTGCAGTCTGGGAATCTCCCCTTAGG
>NW_010100877.1:0-20972 GCF_000699245.1 Pterocles gutturalis
ATGTTGACAATAAATCCGGGATGGCTTTTGGCAGTGTAAACTGGGGCCAGGTGGGTGTACGCTGTTCGTGGAAAGTTAAAACTTGTTCCTAAACGTGCCCCGGTCTTGCCCTTTCCTGCCTGTGAAGAAGGAAGTGCCGCCTCGCTGGCTGCGGCGAGTTTTATGACAAGATGTTTTGGGAGCACCTTGTGAGTCTGTGTTTCTCTGTCGTTGCGGGCAGCTCGGCTCCCAGATGGCCAATTCCTTGAATGGCCGGAACCCGCGCAAGGGACGGATCCTGGGCTTCATCGATGCCATTCAGGATGCTGTGGGCCCCCCCAAGCAGGCAGCTGCCGACCGGAGGACTGTGGAGAAGACCTGGAAGCTTATGGACAAAGTGGTGAGTGTCTGTGTGCACTTGTGTATACGCACAGTGAAGAATGGGGCTATTTAAATAGGTGCACGTGGGGAAACAGGGTCTTCCTGTAGATCTAACTGCTGTGCTGTGTGTGCCTCGGCAAGTAAGGGGACTTATGTTTTAGGTTATTTAAGCACCATTTGTTTTTTATTTTTTTTCTCATATGGCCTCTGGCTATGCTTTTTAAATCTTGGTTTGTGGAGGGAAAACAAATGTGTGTGCTCGCCTTAGGCTATTGTTATTTTCAGATCCATGAAAATGACTCAAACTTGAAGAGCTGTCCTAACGAAAAGCTGCTTAACTTAGACTTGTAATCACAGATTCTGTGTGTTTCGTGTTGGATCACGTCGTTAGTCTGCAAACAAGACCTCTGAAGTATGAAACTTCAGTTAAGCTAATCGTCCTGTGAGACATGCTCCTGATGGCAACATAGATACGTTTGTGCTTTCCGGAATGTGCGTGGGGACTGGGGGATGTCACTCTTGTCGGTTTAGTAAACAGATTAGTATGGCATGCCTAAGTTTTAAGTGTGTGTTCTGCATTTTAATGACTTTTAAGTACTTCTACTCTTCATTTTGAAACTAGAAATACCCTGTACTGAAACTTATTTTTTAGGAAGTGGGGGGATAGACCTTAGGTTTTTTAGATCTTACAGTTCTCTGCACCAGCCTGGTACATTTTGTTTAGTATTATACAAAATGACAGCTTGTATGATGATAGATTAGCTAGGAGAGTTTCTTACCAATGGTGGAAACAGTTTGATTATAGCACTGATAACTGTTGAAGAGGTGCAGCCACTCTGTTTTGCATATGAGATGATGCTTGAGAGCTTCCTCTTGAAACTGTTAGGGGGTAAGGGCTAGTACCTGTTAGCCTTGGGTCTGAATGGCAAGAGAGTTATGACTTCTTAACTCAGTGATTCTTCCTGAATTAGTGTAACTGTTTGCTTTCCCTGTTGCTCATGTAAATGCAGATGTTTAACGTTTCTTAAAGTTCATAAGTAGTTATACTGGAATGGTGGAGATTATTCCATGTTATATGCCTTGACAAGTAGTAATTTTGAAGTATTTAAGTCCATGTATGCAGTCTTTTTTGGTGCTCCAAGAGTAGCATCTGTATTTCTACCACAATTTCTGATGATTATGAACTTAAAAACCAGCCTTGATAGAATGGTTATTGTCACAAAGATCTTGTTGACATTTCCCTCTTAATGATCAGGGTGCTGTAAACAGTGAGCATCTTGCAATAAGAACTGCAAGTATAAACACTTGGAAGCAGCCATTCTTCTTCGGTAGGAGGACGTTTTTGGCTTGGAAACCAGGAGTCTGGTTCATCATTGTTGAAACCACGTGGGGAATGTATGGCTTAATTTCCCCCACTGTCAGGCCCTTTACAAATCAATATGATAAGGTTGTGCCCTCATTTGCTTGTATATTTGCAGTTACAAGAAAATCTTAACCCCACTGCTTGGACTTGTGGGGGAAGACTTTTACTCAGCTAATGTAGGATAACTGTCCCTGTTACAACAGAGCATCAGAACAGCTCCTAAGGCCTGTACTATACAAGTGACTGGAAAAGCTGGACATTGTGCTGTGCTTCCTTTTCCATTTTACTGGATAAACGTCCTCAATTTGGATCTTTAGTGTATCCTCTTTAAGCTGCTCTCAGTTAATCAAATTTTATTTCCAAATTATATTAAAGTGTACCAGACAGGATGATGTCATAGTGTGAGAATGCTGTAGCTTGCTGCTTGAGTTTTTAGCATTTGGTACTTACAGTGAAAAGATGTGTTTGAGCAAATTTAATATGTTGGCAAACAAATTGTAGTGTCTCAGCCTTATGTGGCGGTAGGCACAGGAAGGTAATTTTCTCTTCTGCCTAGATCAAACCTAGGGATTAAGATCAGAAATAGAAACCTGCTTGATCAACTTGTTTCAAATCCCGTTTCTGGAGTATGTCCTATGACAGATTTCTGTGGTGGTTCACTGATCAAATTAATACCTAGTGAAGGCAGTAGGCTCTGCAAAGTCAGAGAGTTGCCACCCCTGGTAACATTGTGGCTTTGAGGCATATTTTACTTGTTGTAATAGCAGTCATTATCCTTGTTTATTCTTTAACTATAATAGCAGTGATAAATATCTTTTCTCTGCAATGAGGTAGCTAAAGTTTTGTCCCCTTCTAAAGATGTTAGGAAAAGGGAGAATGGAAACAAAGCAAAGCTATTGTCTTGACCAAATGATGAAAAAATGAGCAGTCTTAAAAACTAGGGGCAGAGCTCAATAATTTCTGGCTTATGTTTCTTTCTTTCTTAAAATTGCCATTCTTCACCTTTCCTTCATTTCATTCTGTAATTTCCTCCTTTAGCAGTTGAGATTTTCTGTATGAATTATTTGTTTTCAACAATAAGGGGTTAACCAGTACTACAAGGATTGCTACTCTATAAGAACTGTACTATGAGAGTGGTTTTATGGTATATGTAAAAGTCCTGGCTACTTAGATACTATGTAAACTTCTCTGTGTAGAATTGGTTGTATATCATGCTTTGGAATTGTTCAGGTTTCATGGTAATGTTTGTTTTTCATGGGCTCATGCTTCAGCTGTTAGAACAGGCAGAAGGTTGCAGTTCTGTTTAAGTGTCTTCTCTTTAAAGTTCTGTTACTGGTTTGAAAAAATAAAGGATTTTGAAAGAGTTCTTTAGCAGGAGAGAACATTTGGGTTAGGTGGTGTGGCTTGACGGTTGGACTTGATGATCCTTGAGGTCTTTTCCAACCTTAATGATTCTATGATTCTATGATTGGGATAGTGCTCCTGGTTACAGCCCTCTCTGTAAAAGTTACTGTAAGCAGCATACTTGCAGAAAATAAAAGAAAAAAAAACCTCTTGTAAGTAATCAGCAAACATGAATTGTTATCTGTCTGTATATCTTATATCTGCATCTTCCTTTTTATACTTAATCCACTGGGATCTCTATTTTTTGAGATTTAATGGTATGTCTTTTTTTTTAATATGAGTTTACAGTACTAACTACATTATTAAAGGGGCATCAGTTATTAACATCAATGTCCAGTTTCCCTGCTGCTTTTCTCATGGGTAAGCACTAGCTTTACCATTAAGAACCAAAAATATTTTGTTTAATTCCTTTGCAATGCAAAGGTTAATACTCCTTTTATGGTTTGGAAGGCTAGCCCTTCTTTCCAGTGCTAGCATTGTATAAGCAAGTTGACCATATATCTCTGAACTTCTAGCAAGCAAATTACCATTTTTAGAACATGATATGTATTTTAGAAAGTTCATATCCTTCAAATAAATTAAAAATATTTTTAACAAATAATTCTAGGTCTTCCTTTATGCATAAAGTACACAGGATTTTTTTTTCCTGAGATTCTAAACCTAATGATTTTAAAACCTAGAAACTAGCTGTGTATTATTATTAGAGTGTAATGGGTATCTTGAGAAAAACTTTGGGAGAGAATGCCTATTATGTAAACATTGGAGTAGTTAGGTTAATTTACTGCTTGGACTATTTAGAGTTGGCAGTACTATTGTGCACACTTTACTACTGTGGGTTTTGAGCCGATAAAATTGTGGCACATTCTGAACAGGGTTTTTTAAAGCAGGAATTATTTCAGCAACTTTCAATCACTTTTCAGTACTCTTGTATGTTGGGCCTGAAAATAATTGTATTTTCTATTTTGAAGATTAACAATATTGTCTAAACTGTTTGGGTGCTCTGTCATGGCCCACACAGTTGTTTGACTCTGACTATATAAATGGGGATGGCAGTTTGATTTGCTTTTTAATAATTACCGAAGAGCAAATTAGAGCATGTCTCCAAAGCTCATGCTATTGACTTAGTGAGTAAAAGCTGTTACCTCTGTAACTTGGTAATGTGGTTTTCTTTAAATTAACATTTGTCAGCATCTGAGTTTTCAATAGCGCCTAAGTGAGAATACAGGACGCAGTAGTTGAAACTATGTCTGTGTTGGTTGTTCTTGGCTACACTTTATGTAATTGTTACATTAATGTGCAACCTTCCAAGTTAATTAAGTGTCATTGTTCCACAAAGGATCTAGAAAAGACAATCGTCAGTCATAACCATGGTATTCTTCAGTGTATTATCTGGTTGAAGTTGATAGGAAGTTTTATGTCCTGCATACACAGTTTATGGAAAAAGAATAAAGATTTAAACAGAGAAATAGGAGCTTCTCTTTTTCTAGTCAGAAGAAAGTATAACTGACCCTCCAAAGTCATCTGTCCTTGTGTGTATGTAGCATCAGCATTGTTATTGCTTGTTCCTCCAGTATGGAAACATATGGCACAGTTGCAGCATGGTAGCTGCTGATCAAGCTGTATTCTCAGCTGAAGAGATTGATGATCGGTCACCTCTACTTATATTTTGATGTGAAGGCTTCTTTCAGAAAGAAAACCCATCTTTCCATCGTTCTGTGGAAAATAAAATACATTATAGTTAAGGTAGTTTCTGGTGGGACAAAATATATGATGAAGAAGCATAATGTTTAGATTTCATCTATTTTCCTGATTGGCCCCTCGCTGATTAAGTTCTTCAGAAATCATTGTTGGTGGCATTGTGTGTTGTGGTTTTCTGGAGAACTATTATGGTGTCTTACTGTGGAGCTACCTTTATGCTGTCAAAAGTGTTTTTATGTGTGTCAAAAGTGTTTTTTAATGCTTTGACGTTTATGTACTATGTGGCAGAAGATACTCATTCAGTAGACAGTTGTAGTTTGGAAGCGTGTGAGCTCTGGCGCTCTGATTTGTTCTAGTCCATTCACTGCAGCTGAAAACAGTGCTTAGTGGATGTCCTACTCATTAGATACTTATTCTGTTCTAGCTGCGTTAATTTCCTTGTACTGTCTTTGACTAGCATTAGGTGTTTAAGCAGATCATTTTAGGGCTGCTATACTTTTCTTGAACAAAAGTTCTTTTGTCAAATGGGTCCAGGACTTTCAACTTTGTTTGCTTTAAAAAGTGAATAGAAGATATGGTTTTCTGTAAGAAATTTTGTTGTTTAAATATAATAGACATCCATTAGTCTGATCTCTGAAGATGCCATGAAGTAATGCCTTATAATTAACCTCGAATATCTCAAAAAATGCTGTGAGTAGTGGTATTTATTTTATTGGGGGGTGGGGAGAGGAGGGAAGAGGTGGTTGTTTTTTTTTCTCAGTAGGCACTAGAGTAAGCTTGTCTTGAGGTTCCTGAGTTAACTGTTACAAAATCTGTTTCTGGTAGATTAGAGTAATGCCTTAGTTCTTCATAATTAGAATTGTACTATGTTGTTTCTGTGATTCTAGAGTAAATACTTGGATTCACCTTGAGCGAGGTAGTGAAAGCAGATTAGCTTTGTCTCTGTTTATCTCAATGAGGGAGACATTTCTTACTAACTTGCTGACTGACTGCTTTTCATTTATTTGGACTGAATGCTTGCTAAATATGTACTTACTTCCAGTCATAACAATACACAAATCACATAGTGATATGATTCATGTCCACTCCTAAAGTGTTGGTGAGGGTTACTTTGTAAAGTGCAATATGGAGGTCTGTATTTTTCTTTTTTTTTATTTTATTTTTTTTTATTTGGGTTCTGTTTTCTTTTGAAGGAAGGTATGTGTGTCACTTCTGGTGCATTGGTAAATCTTTTGCGTCAGCAGATGTAATTTCTTATTGCTTGCTTTTAATTGTGAACTGCTGTGGTACATGTCAGGACATCCTGACTCTGGAAACCATATGGTTTACCAGACACCTCTTTACAAACTTACTTCCTTTGTACTGAAACCTTATGTACTCTATAAAGTGAAGAAAGCCTCCTCCTACTTCACTGGTTCTCTGACTTCAACTAAATGTTAACATTTTTTTCAATGAGAATTCTGAAGACTAATTGAGTTATACTGAAAAAGAATTTTTTGTTAAAGTCTTGTTCTGGAGTTGAAGGTTCTAGTAAGGTGCTATGTTTATCTATAAAGTTATCAGAAGGTGAAGCCTTGTAAACCATGATGACCACAGGATCCTCTTTTGAGGTGTGTATGACTGCATGCAATGATACTGGACTGAAGAAGACTTTCTAGAACATCTGAAAGAGAAACTAATTCTTCTCTATAACTGGATGTTCTTTTTGTAGAGTTGAATGGACCAACTGTTGAAAATGCACCCATGAGCATAAGCAATTTGCTTTTTCCTGTTGTTTTTATATTTTTAGCGGTATTGCTAGTATGAATGAAACCACTTACATTCTACTTGTTGGCACATCTAATCGAAAAGATAGACTTCAGTAAGAGAATTAATTCTTTGTTCATGAGATTTAAGTTAGGATGAATAAGCAATTCAAAATGATTGCAGCCTTCCCTGCTTGTGGTCTGCTCTCATTGCTGACTTTTTTTCCCCTGAATAAACATTTTCCTCTTTTCAGCTTTTTTTTTTATCTTGTACTTGTTGCCCCAGGAGGCTGTAATGCCTAATCGGTGATATTGATTTGTGTAATTTGAAGAATGTCAATCTCGTTTGAAGTTTTCACTAAATCAGTAATTGCAGAGAATCGAAGTTCAGATGAAAAATGTTTGTTTTTCATAAAGGTTTTCACTTTTGTCTTTGGGATTCCAGTTCTAGAAAAAGAGTTCACGTATATCTCTGCATGGATGATTTTCATGTCTGTCTAGACATGTAAAATTCTTTGCTCGTGTTTCTGAAATCTCCTTAAAGAATTCTGTCTGTCAGCTTATCTTCAGTGTAACTAAAAGAAAATGTTTGATCTCCTTCATAAGTCTGTCTTGTTAGTTCCTTTCTTGATCTTCTGGGGTGACACCATCATCCTGCCTTCACTCAGGCAGCTCCTTTACTTGAACTGCGCTTTTAAAATTTGTCTGAATCTTTCAGATTAGTCCATTCACTTAAATCTCTCACCTGGGTGTTGCCGTTTTGTCTGTCAGTAAGTTCAGCTTTGCTTTTCTGATCTTGAAAGAATGCCATCATATTCAACCTTTATTTTTTTTTTAAATGCTGCTGCAGGCATCTCCTAACCCACGACTTGGACCATGTTGTCCTTTTCTTTATCTTGATAACCTTTTTATCACAAGAAATATAACCAAGTTATTTTTAGTTTCAAAGTCTCTTGCTGTCTTGTTCTTACAGTTATGGATTGCAGTTCCAGACTTCATCACCTCATGAAGAGATGACCCAACATCTTTATACTTTTTTTTTTTGTTTCCTTACATTCTTCCTCATTTTAGGAGAAATTCCTTTATGAGCCACTAAATTATTTGAGTTTGCCTTAAAACTTTGCCATTTTTATCTAGAAATACTTAACTGCTAGTGCCCTGAGCCACTCTTTATCATGTTGAACAGTGTTGCATTTGCCTGCATCCATCTGCTGTCTTTTTGTTTCCTGCTGAAAAAACTGTGGGAAGAACCGTCTGTTCTACAACACATCAGAAGGGTTCCTGGTCCATTACTTGGTCTACTAGGTGAAAGAATAATAGAAATTACTAAAGTAACGAGTCAGTGAAGTAAGGGGCAAGTGCCATGTTTTAAATAGTTTCTGAATAGTGCCAACATTTCTGTAGTAGTTATGAGTTTATACCATTCTAATGGTGCTAGACTTCTTATTTTAAAAAAGTTGTTAGTGCTTGACTTCTGTCCACTCTTCTATCTCCTCTTTTCTAACTGTGACCTCAGTTACCTGAATCTAGTTGCCTGGTGTGTTTTTGTGTGTATGTTTTAGAGGGGAAAAAACCATTGTTTCCTTTGCTGTCTGTGGTGCATAAAAGTCTGTTAGTGGCAACAGTCTTACAGCAGAGAATTTCTTAATGGTGTAGATCTAGAAATTGAAGGAGGGGTCAGCAATAGTGATACAGCTTTAAGTTTAGAGAGGTGAGTGTTACAGGAACCAAGTTTGGTTCCTCCCCCTCCGGAAATGCTGAGGACTGCAGTTTTTTTGAAGTTGATACATTAGTAGGAATAGGAGTTTGCTTTCAGCAGTATTAAGATGTTTTTACAGCCTCATTAGGTACCTCAAAAGAATGTCAAAGTCACTAATATATAATGTGGTGATCTCCAAACGATACCTATAAAACGTTTATACCACATGGACTTAATTTTTTCGTAAGTATTTGCATATGTACAGCTGCACACACATGTCTAGAATGTGTCCCTCTGCAGGGTTTTAGCTGAGTGTGAATAGCTCAGTGCAGTAGCACTCAAACACTACCCGTTAGTTTTGATCCCTTTCGCTTTCTAGTACAGAAAGTTGTAGAACAAACTACTAGAGTATTCAGGTAGCTAGGAGATAATTACTCTAACCTTGTGTATGTTCAGGAGACAAAAACAGTACCTTCTTCTTCCAGAAGCATTTCCAGTGGAGACTTGATTCAAATAAAGGTGTTCAATTCATCTGAAGCTTATGCTTTTAAGTAATGTATATCATTCAATTAATTTTTGTGCCATTTAGGAACATGATGATTCCAAGTCCATTAAAAATGTTATCTTCTATTAACAGCCATGAACTGGAAAACATTGAGTTTAGAATGTTTTGTTTCCTGGTTTACAATGTCTGTTTGTAAGTGACTTAATTTCTGTCTGTCGTAACTAATAGCTTTTGAACCACTGGCATCATTCAGACCATTTTCTTATGTGTAGAATTCTCAAACTTTAAATTTCTGTAGGTTCTAAGAGGTTATACTGTTGGATAGAGAAAAGAGAGATGGTAGATGACAAGGTAATTTATGAGGTCAATTCTTGGCAGGCATTTAAACATCCAGAGGGAAGTTCACCTGTAGCAAACAGATCTGTAAAAAAATACTGCTCTTGGCATTGCTTGCATACTGTGTTTTCATAATATACTTAGCATATAGTAGGCAGGCAAAGACATTCTTACTTTAAAAGCAAAACCCCAAAATATGTAAGTAAGCTTTTTTTTTGTTTTTGTTTGTTTTTTTTTAATAGATGTGACAGGATTAAGTTAAATTTTACATCCTATGTTGGGATTTCATGGAATACAAATGAAGTAGGATTTAATTCTTTGTGCCTGGAGGTTAGAGAAGTATGCTTACACCTATTAATTTTAAGATGTCAGATCAGGTTTTGCCCCAACATATTTCTTGCCTTTTACATCCTCTTCTTTTTGCTTATAGGTAAGATTGTGCCAAAATCCAAAGCTTCAACTCAAAAACAGCCCACCTTACATACTTGACATTTTACCTGACACTTACCAACATTTGCGACTCATACTGAGCAAATATGATGACAACCAGAAACTTGCACAACTCAGTGAGAATGAATATTTTAAAATCTACATTGACAGTCTCATGAAAAAGTCGAAACGGGCTATAAGACTCTTCAAAGAAGGAAAGGAAAGAATGTATGAAGAGCAGTCACAGGACAGGTAAGCAAAATATTTAAATATGAAGTTGATTGTCTGGCCTGTCTGCATTCTTAACACTGTCTGCAGCCATTGTGTTTTGACATTTTTAATTATTTAAAGAGCAGAAATATTTATTGTTTGGATTCATTGAACCTGCAGGTCAGTCAGTAATTTGCTGGATTTTTTCCACTGTGTGGTCTTATCTGTCACTTTGTGACCTTTAAAAGCAAGTGCATTTCCTTCATAAAACATTAATTTCATTGTAATTACTTGTTCTCAGGGCCTTACAATACGTAATTTTTCCTCTGGCAGAGAGTGAATGACTGTTAACTTGGATTGATCTTGACCTCCCTACCCCAGTTCTTAAAACTGTGGGAGCCCTGATGGATATTGACTTAGACCTTTCAGAAATAATGAAATGGAGGAAAACAATACTCACATTTTTGAGATATTGTGTGACGTTAGCATAAGGTGATGATAATGTTTGATTCTGAGAAGCCTTTTCAGGAACCTAATGGATTCCTGATTTGCAGTAGTTCAGTTATAATAACAGGATTTAATGCCCACTTTATGTGCACTCTTGGTAGTGAGTGAAGAGGTTTTTTGTATTTGCTGTTATTACGTAATATTTTAAAAATAATATTTCAAGAACTGTGCAAAATCTGTAGTTTTTTTTTTGGGAAGGGGAACACCAGTGCTGTGGCAATTAGACTCTGCCATGTGTGGTATATCTTTAAATCTATTCAAAGAAAAGATACGATGCTGCTTGCAGAGTCTCCTGTTTTTAAAGGAGATAGAGAGGAAGTGAATGGAGGGTTGAATCCCTGCTGTTCTGTCTGTACCTGAGCTCAAAGGCAGGATTGCTGTATAGTTTTACAGCTGGTGAAAGTGATGGTAGAAGCAGTGAAATGTCTACATTCTTGTAAATGCCACTGCTGTTATGTTTGATTTATATGTACGTTCCCTCCAGATCTTTAGTGATGATTATAGCTATTTGGTATACTGGGGTAGTCTGTGCTTGGTAGAGGGTCTGAAGCTTGCTTAATATCTAAGGAATTTTTTTTGAGGTATGTGAAGATTGTTCAATTGTGAATATACTAGGAGCAATTTGCCTAAGAGGAACAAAATGCACTGGACTATTTTAGTGATGAGTAAAGAACTTGGTGGATGTTTTTAGTGTTTGAATTCATAATTATGTGAAGGAACACTTTCTCTGTAGGTGTATTCTTACCAGAACCGCTGGAGGAATTGTTCAGCACTGTGCCTATAGGTTCTTTTTTAATATCCCATTTGTTGTATGTACAGAAGTCATTGTGTTGCAAAGGAAATAAGAACTTTTTATGATAAGATGAATTTAACATAAATGGCTTCATTATGTAAACAGGTTTTATTTTGACTTCTCTATGTTTTATTAAACTCAGATTTACTTATGGTTTTGCTTACAGTTAGCAATAAATTAAAGCCAGTTTCAGTGTCACTTTTTCAAAAAGTCTGCTATATGCTCTGTACAGTTATTCAAACAGTACCTTAGTAGTAACTTTTGTCTCGTTGCTGGAGTTGCTTTCTTCTTTCAAATTACCCACTTCATTTATTGCATAAGGGTAACAGTGGTGATGTAAGGATGTCTTTAGTGAAGCGAAGAGTTTTTGAAGAAGGTGCAGATAGCATATATACTGTCATTTACTTGTGCCATTCTTGTGAGATGATTGCAGAGGAGGGATTTTAAAACAAAACATAGTAATGAAGTGCACTGAATCAAAATAGCTACTTCAGGCTCTCTAAATTTGTATTTCAGAGGGTGACAACTATATTATTTTGCCTGACTGATAGAGTTTGAAGCTTGAGGAAAGGAGTACAATGATGTTTCTCCTGTGCTAAAATTGTTTGTTGTGTTTCTTACACAAACTGAATTCTGACTGTCTCAGCATGCTTAAACAATAAAAAGTGTAAGCATTGTTTAAGCAGTTCATGCTTCATGCCATTATAAGTTAAAGTCTACATCTTTGTGACTTCAGTGCACCCTCTTTCATCCCCTGGTGATGTTTTTTACCTGTATATGTGTCCTAGTTTAAAGTTGAATGAAGGTATACTTGTTTGCTGACGCCTATGACTAGGTACCTGTTTGATCTGCAGTGCTTCTTCATACTTAATGACATAATTCTTGTTAAGTTAGTAAAAGAAGCTGTTAATGTTTTTAGATTCTTTGCTTCCAAATATGCGTGCATTAACCTAAATAAATTATTTGTTAATGTTATAATGCAGATGTAGGAGTGATCATTTAAATAAGTGTTTTTGAAGATGTTTCTAAAGCATCTGTCAAATTGAATTGTAGTTATTTCAAAAAAGAGGCAAGCCAAAAGCCTCTCATGTTGACACCTGGCCAGTTTCTGTGGTTTTCAGTCTTACATTTCTGTTTTGTTTTCTGTTGGTGTCTCTGTGGTTTCTGGATAAAAGGTCATAATGAAAAAGAGAGACTGTCTGCATTTGGAAGCATTCTGTATATATATTTGGTATACTTTTAACCTATTGGAGTTATTGAATAATATTTTAACTTCATATTGATGCTATATTTAGGAAGCAATGCCAATATACATGTGATTTTATTTGCCTGATGATGGCAAAATTCCTCTGTTGTGAAGAATTTGTCATGAATTTTAGTTCACAAAGATCCAGTAGACTAAACAAAATAGTGTTCTGGTCAAATTATGTACAAATGTCTAGAACAAAAGCTTACACTGTGGTGGTGTTGTCTCTCTATCCTGTGTTCCATGGCAAATGCATATGATAGCTGTTTAAGAGTAGTTGATGTTCTGTACTCTGTGGGCTGAGTCTTGCTAAACAGAGAAAGTGTGGCTTACAAAGCTGTTTATTGTTTATGAGTTGCAGCTACCTTCTGGGTATGGTGTCTAGTACAAAACTATATCCTCTCATAGTCCTCTTGCTTAATGAAGTAAGAGATGATGTTCAATAAATTCTCCAAACCGTACTAGATATAGCCTGCATATAAGTTTTTCTATGTATAGAGGAATTTAAAGTTTTTTTTTTTTGTAACAGATTTTACTTTTTAAAGGTTATTAACACAGGCTTATTAAAATTATTGTTTCAGGTGCATCTACTCTTCTTAAAAGGCTTTCAGTGTCTTTGAGGACTTGGGGGCTTTCAGTGTCTTTGAGGACTTGGGGTGTTGTGGGTTTTTGTTGGTTTGTTGTTTTTTTTTTTTCTCCCCTCTGTTGTTTATTTGGAAGTAGACTAAAGCTGGAAGGCATAATTTCTGTGGAGTCCGAACTTCCTTTTGTCTTGCTGCCTTCCAGAATTATGCATCCAGAAGAAAAAAAAAAACTTTGTAGGCTGGCAGACTTTTCAGACAAATATGTTAGCCAGGTGTAGAAATCAAGCACGTAAGTTACAATAATAAGACTAGAGGAGGAATAAAGTGGCAATGGGGAGATTACATTTGCATTCATTCAGGAAGCTGGTTAAGGTCTTCAGGGCTAACACAACCATTTCTTAGTAATGGAGACAAGAGTGAGTTTTGCAGTGCTTACCTGTAAGTTGTGTCCTTGAGATGGAACTTGTTTTAGTATTGCATGCCTTCTGGTATATTCCCTTTATATGAGCAGAAGAGGAAAAGTCTAAAAGCAGGGTGTGTACTTATTTTTAGTAATCTCTTAAATGCTGCTTGGTTCAGCCAAAAGTAGTTGGCTGCTTGTTTTTAAGTGACATTGCAGAAGTGGAAGATAAAGATTAGATGAGAGATATTTCTTGAGTAGTGGGCAGTACAGATGAAGGTGGCAAGAGAAGAGCTGAGGTGGTTTGGGGGTCGATGTAGAGAGAGTAGAGAATAGGGAAAAAGTAGTACGTGTAGGAAGTTCTTCATGGTGATCACAAAACCACTTCTGTCTGTGTACAGAAGGTGTTGCTAAATTCTTTTGTGCATCTGTCCATTTGGTGTCTTGATTCAGATAGCATGCTTATAGATTTTACAGCTTGGTAAGTGTACTGGTAGTGCAGAATTCTTATATTCTCTTAAGTCTTCTAGAGAGGTCTTACACCTATGGTTCCAGTGATAGATCAGGTTCTCCTTTGTTACTGTTCATGTTGTTTAATGTGTTATAAAGTATTCCATTTCTCTTCCTTAAGTCTGTGTTGACAGCTGGGACTGGGAAGGTTCTTGAATCAAGTCCCTGAACTGGCTCATCAAAGTACACAGCATTCTTGGTAGGGACCTTTCTACTGCTGAAATTTCTAGCCTATTCCCTCCTCATTCTGAAAGTACAGACTTGGTAAGAAGTTAGAAGGGTAAGCATCGGGATGAACTTCAGTTACGTCAACTGCAACACAGTAACAGCCATTTGCGTACTTCTGTCCTGTGGTGAGAGGTAGCTCACCCTACATCTTTGAATTACCTCATCTTGTACCACAAACTTGCTGTTTTATTTACAGGAAGTTAGAGGAAGTTTATAATTTAGCTAGCCTTGTAACTTGTTTGTGTCTCCAGACAGAGGAGATTTTGTTGACTGAGAGAAGGACCAGGAAGAGTATATTTTTAAGTCAGGATGATTTTATTTGGGCAAGTTAATATTGTTTTGGCTGATGGTTTTCTTGTTTGACAAATAGAGTATACAGGTTTAGAAAAGAATGTTAATGGCTGTTTTCATGGAGCTGGTTTTGGCTATTGGGTAACATCACATAGATAACTTGGTAATTGTCAGATAGTAAGGATGGCAACCCTCACCAAAGTGAATTGGGTTTGGAGTTGTGATCTTGTGGTGAAAGTTATTGGCTGCTTAGAATCCCGTTTTCCAAGTATATGATGTAGTTTTTGGTCTTTAGTGAATTCTGAGATGAACAGTTAGGCTATACATACAGTCAGTCTGTTGTCTGACATGATCTGTAAACCGTTATAGTTAAGCTATTTCGACATATTTCAGAGATCAAATATATTGACTGTTTAATCTTGATGAAGTTGAGGCAAAAGAATCTATTATTTGTTTTTTGCTCTCTTGTATTTATTTACATGTATTTTTAGATGGCTCCTTCACTAGGTTTTTGGGAAGAGAAGCCGCCTTACTCTGCTTGAAAGGCTTCTGGAGCGTTGACTCGTTGCTCCTGTGCTGTCCCTAGAAAAAAAGAGGACACTTTCTCTTTCAGTGTGTAACCTGTAATATGATAATTGGGAATGGAACTTGGCTACAGTAAATAGTCTCTAATAAAGATGCTTCTAAGGAAGAGAGAGTGCGTGACTGGATGGATTACATGGGAGAAAGAAATGCAATGAGAATTTTTTTTTAAGCTTTTATGTTATGGTGAGAATTTCCACCCTCTTCTCCCCTCCCTGTTCCTTAGATGTGATGTAAAACCAGACGTGAACCAAAACAACTCTGATGAGAAACCCTTTGGTGTACCTGAACCACATGAGTAATTGAGCTTCAGTGCAAATTTGGTGAAGCACAAGCCATTTGCTATTTTTGGTTCTAGTCTAAATTAAACAAGGAATGTTACACACCTTTCAGACAAAGAGACTCTTGTTGCAGAGGGCATGTGAGAACATGTGGAGGTTACAAATGGTAGGGCAGTGTTACGACAGCTTGTTCTCAACGTAAATGCAAACAGGCTGTGTGACCGCAGTTGTTGTAAGGCAATATTGAAATTTTTAGATGTTTTTGATCATGTGCACTACTTGGGGGAGGATATTACCAAATGAGAACAAAGGAAGTATTAGTACCAAAATAACTTAAAAGGTATTAAGATTGCAGAGGAACACAAGGATTTTGAAACCACAAAAGATCCTAAATGAAAAAATAATGGCTTATAAATTCTTATAATTGATTTAGATCCTTGATTCATATCTGGTTGGGTAGAGGAAAGGTAATATGTGCATTTTGTTTGTCTTCTACTTTTTACTCTGTAACAAAATCAGGCAGCATTCAGTATGTTAGTGCAAGATCTCCTTTAGACATTGTTACAAGTAATGTGGTGTTGACAGTAGCATTGGGGCAGAGTTCAGCTGGTTGTGAGGGGATATCCACAGTCTGATCTCTTCCTTGTTGCACTTTGTATTATCATTTATACCTGTGAAAGATGTATATGGTAATGTTACCGAATTCAGATACTGTGACGTTTATATTCACATTGTGCAGGGGTGAAAGCTCTCAAGCATGAAGTTAGGTGAATCAGTCCTGAAGACTTCCCATGTGTTATATATTAATTTCCTTTGTGATAAACCTAATGACACTTCTACTACGGTTATACAATATGACTGATACAATGTCTGTACTGACATAGTTTTCTCCATTGTTCCATTTCAGCTTTAGAAGGCTATTGCCTTTGTCATCCTGTCTAGGACGACAAAATGAGCTGGTAGGAATAGGTGGTTTTCTGAAAATACGGTACTCTTGGTCAGAGAGGTCTGGAAATACTCTATCTGATTTGGCAAGGAAGGTACTAGTACCTATTTCTGCTTTATAACAGCTCAGTTTATCACGTCCCTTCACTGTACTTGTCTGCATGGTCTCTACAGGGAACAGCTGTGCTTGTGGAGGCAGGCCATGGTTGCCAACTATAAATAGAGGTATGTTCTTACGTATGATAAAGTCCAGCTGATCATATCAAGATAGCAACTTTAGGGTCTCTTGAAGAACAGACAGCACTAGCTCCTGAATTTACTGTGTAGAAAAGAAGGCTCCTGTAATGGACCTGAAGGGATCCTTTATCATTGACTTTTGAATGTGTGGTTGATTTTTAGAAAATTTGGTCTTTGCTTCTCTATGTCAGAAGTATTCTGTATTCAGCGATTAGGTATTTGTTTTATGGTGCCTTCAACACTAGCCTCGTGATGGCAGCCACTTATCATGCAAGAAGAAGCATGGAGAAAGCTTTTAGAATGAAGTGTCCATTTTTATGAAATGTATGTCTAAATATATGTGTATCTAATTTTAATTTCAACTTATAAAAGTAAATGTTTTCCTTTTCCTAATGTCCTGTGTCATTATTTTTCACTAAAAATTAGAAGCACGAAAGAATAAAAATCTTCTTTTATTCTATAAAGAAATGAAAAGGAAGTTGAGAATAATCACTTTCAAGTGATACACTTGCTGTTTAGTTAATAGAAGCTCTTTTGCCTGTCTTTGAAAGTAAAGTAAAGCCAGTTTATAAAAACAGACATATTGTAGTGATAATCCTTTTATCCAAAGAATGCTTGACCAAAAATCAGGCTATAAGACATGCATACTACATATCTAAACCTATAACAAAGAAAGTTTCACTATATATAGATATATACCTATACAGAGTAGGAAGTAACCTTAATCTGCAAAGGAGTGAATTTGTATGTTTTGATTAACACAGTAGAAGTTTGACTGAACTCAGAACAAAAGAGAAAGAATGAACTATTGATAGAGATTATAATGGATGGAAATACCAGTTCCATTCATTGAAATGTAAAGTGCAAGAAGGAGAGAGTACTTTAATAATTTCATGGATTTTTAAAATATTTTGTAATTATTTGACATAAATGAGATATAATGTTATTTACTTCAATATTAGGTGAATTTATTTTAGTCACCTTAAAAATGGCACAAAAGAGTTGGTGTAATTATTAAGTTACATTTAGAGTACCTTCTATGCTTGGGGGTTTTATCAGTGTCTGCACATTCTCAAGTTAACTTCATTTTTCCAGATTATACAATAATACTATGCATGCTCTAGAGTGAGGCAAAGCTTTAGTATTATTAATTGATGTTGGAGGAACAAGGATTATTAGTTCAAAGACTAGGTTGGCTGTTGTCTGCACAAAACAGTTTTGCTTCTGGTAGGATTAATATGTTGGCATGTTTCTTTCTTTCTTCTATTTTGTAACCAATAATTCCAAATGATTTACAAGCATGTTCTCTGAGAGTCAGCTCAGGAATATAATTTGCTTGATTTGAAAAATATGTGATATTTACATAAAAGACCATGCAATGAATGCAACTGTTTAAAAAAAAATCCAAACAGGAGAAGTAGCACACAGAAAGGACCAACAATAAATTGTGTCTGAAAAGAAACACGATCATAACACATAACACACATAAAAAAGAAATCAGAAAGTGATCTTAGATGAGGAATAAAACTTCCTGAGCAGTCAGCCAGGTGACTGTCATCAGTATCTCATTTGTAATGTAAATCAGCAACATATTTTGAATTCTTCTGTTTTGAGCGCCACCAAGGTAGACCTAAAGGACTTATTATTGAAATAGTTTTGTATTTGTCTCTAGCATATGATAAAACATGTGTTTTCACCGTAGTTTGCTCAGATTTCCCGTGTCAGAATTACAGAGCTATTCTGGTTTGTAATGGAGGATCTTAACCATAATCTGTTTATTACCCAATTCCTTACATAATGTAAAGTGAAATAAATATTGAATAATTTATTATGTTTGCAAAGATCTTGACAGATCAGAAGACTGGTGAACAAATAATTATGCTCGTGCATTTCAGTAATAGTTGGTCATAATTATTATGACTTCATTGTTTTTCGGGTATGTCTGATATAAAGGTAGATTTAAGTGTATTTCTTTCTAATGTGCCATAACACGGTAAACTAAAGGGGAAACATGAAAGTAGCAGATATGTAAGAAACAAGAATTTTTGGGATATATAATGAAAGATTATAATCGATGGTAACATGTTCATTAAGCTAAATTTGATTTTTGTGTGGGTAGGAGGAGATTTATAAGGGGATTTTCATTTTTTATTCTGGAATGGTCAGCACAGAAGTAATTTCAGCATAATATCTGATGCATTGTATATATCAGGACTCCATTGTGAACTGGCACAGCCCACCTGATGAGTTAGTCTTTTACTGTTACTAGCTGATCTTTGACAAGCTGTGTGAATGTACAGTGGGAGAAAAATATTGGGAAAAGTAATTAAATTTAATTACTTTTTTTTGCCTCTGTTTGGTAGCATTGTGGGAGAGTTCACAAAACAATGTCTTCCTTTCCCCTAAGATAAAATCATGAAATTCCATGGGTTTGAGATTTGAAGCAACAATAAATAGGAAAATGATTCCTATCTTCTGTAGCAAAAATACGTGTGAAGATTACCTTATCTATTCTACAGTTCTTAAGTGAAGCTGTCACTAGTGTTAGTTTGAGCCTTAATTTTTTCTGTGATACTGAACAGATGTGTATAAAGAAATAAAATCCAAAACCATATCTCACTTTAGGTATTAGCCCTTATTTTGCGTCTACCTTGCATATTGTAAATATGTGTCCTGATAGGAAGAAATACTGAGTAAAAAGCTATGGGTAGTCTTATCAGCTCCTGATTAATTACTATTTCTCCTTCTCATGAGCTCAAACCCAATGTACTGCATAGTATCTGTTTACATTGATATGACCGAGTGCAGAGAATATCTAGATTCTCTCAGAAAGTACCTGGCATATTGCAGCATTGGATTAGACCCTGGGTACTGGTGGCAGAAATAAAAGGATCTATGGGCTTGCTTGCAAGTGAGTAGAGTAAGTATCTCTTGCAGAGCTTGGTAGTTATATCTGGTGTTGAGTGTTCACTTTCTTTTTTCCTAGTATCTGTTGACTGACTTGTTCAAAGAACTGAAACCTACATACTTACTAGAAAATCAGGTGATCACTCCCTACCTTGCATAGAGTATTATTCTGTAACAAATTCAAGTTTTCCTTACACTAAGGAACAAGAAATATTTTAGGAAGCTTTATTTGTTTCTTTTTTGTGTACCAGGCCTTAGTGATATCCTAAAGGCTTTTGCTAAGCTCCTTATTTGTCATGAAAAAACTCAGATACCTTCGTTAGCTCTGTATAAGAAATATTATTGCCTTTTTAAGAGAAGATAAGTTCATTTGTTAGTTATCACTCTTAAAATAGTTAGTTATCACTCTTAAAATAGTACATTTAGGGCAATACTGTATTGTTTAAAAAAATGACTGCCTGAGAAAAAAAATGCCTCTCTTGTTACAAGCTAAAAGGCATTAATGCAAGACAGACAAACCTATTAGCATCTGTTTTCAAACTGTTCCAATGGAAAATGGTCCTTAGCCAAGCGAATATTCTGTGAACTCATCTCAGAGTTGATTCTGAGTCATGAATGTCTGTCATGGGAAGTAGGAAATGTGGGGTCAGTAATGAAACATCTTGTACCTAAGAACATTTGTAAGGACAGCGTTTAATTTTTTTAAAGTAGTTGTTAATTGGTGTGACCTTACAGGTGTATATCCAAAAGCAGACCTTTAATTTGAACTGCTGTCTAGTGGGAGACTGTGTGAAGATGAAAAGAAGCACCTTCAGATTTTTGCATGTCAGCATTTTAAACAGGTTCATGGGGCTACAGAAGATTAGTCATTACATACCTTTAAAAAAATGAAATTATCATATTACTAGATTACTTTATTTAGGGTTTAATATCAGACTCTTTGGGCGCTGTTCTTATTTTTGGAGAAAACATAGTTTTGACAAAAGAAAAATCAACTTCTTTAAACACGAAGTTGTAAGTTTCAGCAAATATGGTTCCTAAGTCTTCCATTAGTACACTTAGAGGAGATCTGTGTAAGTTGTATTTAATAGTCTGTAAAGGTCATGGATGCTGTTGTGGGTTAAAGTTAACTTAAAGTTAACTCTGTTAATTTTTTTTTTCTTTTCTCTCCCTCTTCTTCATAAATAACTAGCAAGAGGCTGTGTTTTGGATTTAGGCTCAGGAGAAGCTGATAAGACCGATGTTTTGTTCTGCTGCCAAGGTCAGCAGACGAGCAAGGAGGCACAGCCGGTTGCTAGCATAGGATTTGCCCTTATGTTAAAATTGAAACTCAGAATAGCCTATGATTTATTCCATAACATGCACGTCATTCCCAGTATATAGGTAAGAACACCCGGAAGAGTGTTCTCTTTTGCCTCCACTCCGCTTTTTCAGTGCTCTCTCCTGGCTCGGCTCGCTCTTCCAAGGCCTTTCACCCCCCTGCACACACACCCCGGTCAGCTCTCTCTCTCAGCCTGGGACGCCCGAATCGTTATCTCTGCTCCGTGAGTTTCGGGATCCTCCCTCTCTGGGGGGATCGTTAGCTGCGGCCAGGTGGTCGTTTTCCCCACTCCGGTCTGGGATGCTCGGGCTGTTATCTCCGTTCCGTGACTGCGTCCGGGAGTGGTGCACTAACCGCCCCCTCCTTTGGGGGAATCGTGAGTGTAGCTCTG
>NW_010100878.1:0-2258 GCF_000699245.1 Pterocles gutturalis
TATTATTTAAATTTATATATTTATATAAAATGCTCTTGTGTTTTTTCAAGGCAATTTAAGCCTGATAGCACCTGGTAGCATACATATGCATACGATGGCATGTGAATGCCATCTACTGGCTGGAGTCCTGGGGACTGGAGAACTTTTTCCAAACCCCATCAGTCTGCTCGTGGAGGTATTCCATTGAGCTCACAGAGATGGGCTGAGTTAGCCAGGCCAACTGGTTGTGCTGGGAATCCATTTTCTTTAGGTATGCTGGGATGTATAAAGTGAACATTGCACCCAGCTGATTTTCCAGCACTGCAATGCCTCCAGGAATTCCGCACTGAGCCCAAATCTGCAGAGTCCTGCTGGTTTGGAGGAGGTGATAGCAAGGCAGGGGAATGGGTTGTGCAGGATCAGGTCCCTCCTGGTGCTGGGTGTTTTCCCAAGCGGCTTTTTTTTACCCTGTTCCAGTCTCTCTCATATCTCAACATGCTCTTCTCACCTGGAATAGACTGTTTTTATGTTACTTGATAGCATGTTTTTTCAGTTTGTGAGCCGAATACTCCCATGTGGGGGAGAAAAGGACGGTGTGTCACTTTTGGAAAGACACTGTCATGTGAGCATCTTCCTTTTATTTCCCTGAATTTGATGCTCATTTTTAGACAGTGAGAGCTTGTGCTGATGGGAACTTTCTGCAATCCTGTAAGTCACCAGCAACCCAGAGACTCCAGATTACTTTCCTACTGGATGAACCTATGATGGAAATTCTTGGCTTGCTCAAAAATGCTGATGTTATTATTCTTACAGCAAATCCAGCGGTTTCTTGTACTCTGATGGAACACACAGAAACCTGTTTTGGAGTCTGCCACGGGAGGGCGGTGGATCCTCCCCAGCCTGTGGGAAATACCTCTCCTGGCTGCAATGGGAGATGCAGGAAACGGGCTGTAGAGGTCACTTTGCACCAGGAGACGGCTGGGGCTGAGAGGTGAACGTGTCCCGGTGGCTTTCTCCAAGGGGAAAGCAGAAATGGTAAGTTTAGCCCCAGCTTAAGTCTGATGGCTTTGTAAAGATAGGCTGAGATGCTTTTTCCAAAAGCCAATATTGAAAAAGCCCTGGCCCAAGGACCTTTGCAAAGGAAAGGGATAAGAGATGCTCACTGGGTACCCTGGGGATGTGGGACTTTACTGGCAGCTGAATTCAAACCTTCCCCAAACACTGCATGGGACAGGAGCTCGCTGCGGTGTCTGCATCACAGGGCTGCGGCTTGTTCATGTGCGTGAACGTTTGCAAGGTTTGAGTGCATGTCTGTGTGGTTTCTAGGAGCCTTGTTGAAATTTAAGGCATTTTAAATGTCTGTCTTAATGGCCAGGACGTGAAAATGTCTGTATCTGGCAGAGACACCCAGAGAGGGAAGGGAGGTCTTGGGGATGAATGAGGTCTGAGATTTCCATATTCAAAGATCTCTCAAAAACTCCAGAGAATCCACACAGGCACAGGACATTTTAAATACCCAACTTTGGGATAAAATGATTTTCAGTCCTTACTGGACACCGGAGGATCCAAGGGGGAGGTGTAAGGTCTGCAGAAATCCAGCTTGTTCAGCTCACAGGACGGCTCCTTTTAAACACCCACGGATTTCTCTTTCACAAATCTGCCTTCCTTTTTTACCCCTTACAGGTAAGGCAGAGGTTACAGGTTTCCTCTTCATTTATGAGGGTAAGAAATGTGCACTTTATTTTAAACACTCAGTTGCAAAAATTCCAGGAACCAGAGCTTGAAAATACCACGAAGCTCTGTGTGACTCTCAGGCTTGGCAGGGCTGGTGATGCCGCAGCTCACGGTGGTTTAATGGGGCCAGTGTATCCCTGTGCATCCCCAGGGAGGAGACTGCAGGGCCTGGATGCTTCCTTTTCGAGTTGGTGATAAAATCACACACAATGAGGATGGTTGAGGCTGGAAGGGACCTCTGGAGATCGTCTAATCCCACCCCCTGCTCAAAGCAGGAGCAGCCAGAGGGGTCACTCAGGGCTGTGTGTAGTTGGGTTTTGCTTATCTCCAAGGATGGAGACTCCACAACTGCTCTGCACAACCTGCTCCAGTGTTCGACCACCTTTACAATAAAAAAAAAAAAAAAAATTCTCTTCTGTTTAAAGGGAATTTCCTGTATTTCAGCTCATGGCCCTTTCCTCTTGTCCATTTACTGGGCACCCCTGAGAAGAATCTGGCTCCAATCACTTTAAGCTAGCCTGGCTGAAATTAAGATGAAACATTTT
>NW_010100878.1:2296-4184 GCF_000699245.1 Pterocles gutturalis
TACAACTCAAACCAAACTTTGAATTAAAAAAAAAAAAAGAATATTTTGGGGATGAAAAACTGCAGGCTTTGTTTAAGATATGCTTGAAATTAAATGCTTTAACTTTTTATTACACTGTGACATTCTCCATTTGAAATTTGCCTGCCTTTAATTAAAAAAGCAGGGGACCGCAAGTGCCTTCAAACATGCATTTGAAAACAGAGAAAAGTTTTATTTTGGGGAGAACAAGATGTTTTCATTGTCTCCACTTAAGGAAACAAAAATGTTTTGCTGTGACAAAAAGGAAGGCTTAATTCTGGGTTGACCTAAACAGAAAAACTTTTCCTGATTTTTGCACAGGTCTAGGCTTCACCTCTAGGAATCCAAGAAAAGGAGCTGGGGAAGGAGGGATGGTGTTGGGATCTGGTAAGTCTTTGAAATGTGGGATTAGATTGGACTTGTTCCTGTTAAATGACAGTAGGTGTTGTAGATCTGAATTCTCCTTTGCGAGGGCGTGGGGAGGGCTTGGACGCGTGCAGGGCAGCTCAGTCTCGACATGAGCATGGCCGTACTCTGTGTTTGACGCTATTGAGCTCAGCTTGGTCTTGGCAGAGCTGGAGACTGCAGAATAAACATGTGCAAACCCCTACACCCTCTCCTTGCAGCATCTTCCTGTTCCTCTTGGGAGGTTTATCTCCTCCAGTTGAGGATTTTGTAGGAAAACTGCTGCAGTCATTACCAACAAAAGCCTGTTTGGGCAGTGGTGTGAGATAATCAGTGTGCTGTGATGCACCTCCCGCTGCCCTGAGGACCTCCGCCCATCCCCGTAGCATCAGGACCTTTGCCTCAGGGCTTTTCAGGTATGAGGGGAGCAGGTACTGCCCGGGATTTGGTTCAAAGGGACAGGACCTGTGGTGCAGCAGGCTCTGTAGCAGCAGGAGCCTCGACCTCTCCTCATCCTGTGCTCTGGTGTGCAGGACATTGGTGCTGCTCTTGCAAAGCCCAGATCTGCATGAAATCCAGAGGCACAAGTGAGCGTGAATCCCATCAGCTGGTGAGGGTGTGAGGAGAGTGATGTGGAGAAGGAGAAATCCATTTCGGTGGGCACCAACTGCATGGATAGTCATGCATCTCCCAAGGGATAAGAGAGGTGAGTGCCCAGATGTTTATGGAAACCAAAAGCATCATGATTCCCAGCTGAGACCACACCAGCAGCACCTTTCCTTCTCTCTTTCAAAGCTGATGTCTTGACCAACATTTCCGGGGCCAAGCTGGGGATGCTGGGGCCGTTGCCAAGGAACCTCAAAGAGCTGCACCAGCTGTATGTGGTACAGCATTCTCCTGAGGGAGAGGCTGGCCTTTTCCGACTCAGATCCTGGTGCTATGTTTAAGGCACTTCGGTGAAAGATGGTGATTTCTTTCTCAGGAGATGGCTTGCATGGATAAACCATGAAGGCAAGCACCCTGTACTTACTTGCTGATCTCATGGGCGGTCCTGCAGAGAGCTGGGCTGGGAGGATGGCGCGTGGTCCTTGCGCGGGAGCCGAGAGCCTTGCTGCTGCCCCAGCCATCCCCTCTGGAGAGGCACCTGCGGTTCCTGCCCCGTGTCTGTGAAGAAGCATCGCCCAAAGCACGCTGGGCTGCTCCCTGCAGCGGGGTGGAGTTAGGGCTCTTTGCAACCCTGTGTGTGGCAAGGGAGACGGCACGCATGCCTGGACCTCGGCTCCTGAGCGATCCAAGACGCCCCTGGGGATGGAGACGCTCATTAGTCCTGTATAAACACTTGTCACGTTGGGCTGCCTTTGTGAGACAAGTTCATTGGTGATGGGGATGGAGCCCGGGACACAGAAACCATGACAGACAGGTCGGGTTAAACACCCTGACAGGCTGAGGGCTAGTGGCTACCTCC
>NW_010100878.1:4201-28144 GCF_000699245.1 Pterocles gutturalis
TCCTCTCCTTTCCAGGCTCTGCATCAGGACAGAGCCTCAGCGCCCTATGGCAGCTCTGCACTTGCTGCCATCGTCCTGGTGGCGTGCAATAGAGAGATCCACGGCCACCTCCTGTAGGAACCATTCTCCAGCCTCCTGTACCAGGAAAATATGTTTTGGGGTAGAAGAGAGATGCTAGAAAAAGAAGGCAGCGGGTGGGGATTATTTCATCCCCCATTTTAGGTTTGAAGCCTTCGATCAGGCCCTGGGACAAAAGCATCTGGGAGAGATTATGGCTCTAACCTGGGGGCTGGTGTTTATGCCAAATGAAACAGCTCGTGATAAGAGGGCATCGTATGGTCTGACCTGCTCATAAACAGGAAAATTGAACCCATACCCTCCGCCCCGGTCATCAGCAGCAAATCCTCCCTCCCCTGATTGCCTGCTTGTCTTCCCTGGATACAAAAACATGCAGAAAGATGTAAACAGTGTGTCTTGCGACCTGCTCTTTTTTTTTTTTTTTCTCTCCAAGCTGGGGCTGGCCCAGGCTCAGGGAGTGGGTTGTTTGGTGTCGAGGTAGCCATGGTGAAAAGCATCCTGGTCCTTGGCTGTGTTCGTACCTGCTTGGCCGGGTGGGACTTTCCATGTTCAAGTGCAGCAGGATGCAGACTTTGAAAGTTTCTTGGTTTTTTAGCTTCTCTAGGATGAGTCCGGCTCTTGTGGTCTTTGTTTGTTTCCCAGCGCCTGGCTGGAGTTGGAAGCGGTGTCTGATGGCCTGGGCAGCTGCTCAAAGGTTGTGTGGTCTGAAGAACAGAGGATGTGATGCTGTCTGACCTCCCCAGCAGGCAGAAGAGCCCTTCAGAGCTGGAGGGAACAGTGTCAACAGACAGCGCTGGATCTTGCCGCGTGACCTTGTTGTCGAAGGAGCCTGTGGATGCTGAAAGTTTATACAGGTTTAAGAGGAGACCGGGCAACTGCAGGCAGGAGAAATTGCTGAGGGGTTACTAAGTACATCTGGCTTGAGAGTTCCTCTGAGCTGGAAACAGCTGGAGACTGGGAGAGGACTTGGAGTAATATCATCTACACTTGTCTTGTTATGATGTTTCTCTGGGCATCCTCTTACGGTCACTATTAACGAGAAGCTGTGAGGCAAATTGAGCCTGCCCTGGTGTGGCGATCTGTGCGAGGACCTCGTCCCTCGACTCGTGTTTACAGGGCTATTTTCTGCTGCTTTGGCACCAGCTGCCTCTCCAGGGAGCTGGCGTTGGACTCTGCTGCTGGCTGAGCTGTGAACCATGGGGCTGTTCTTCGGACCTGCTCTGTAGATGAACTGAAAACCCAGGCTGTTCCCATTTCAGCACTGAAGGAGAAGAGAAGAAAGGTCTGATCCTGCTCAGGTGGAGGGGGGAAAAAGGGAGATGGATGGCTGAGACTGACCCTTCCTCCATCCCACCCTCTTCCTCTTCTCAAATCAGCCCCTTTTTCTCATTAATTTCTCTCCAAATCTTCCCTTGCGCTTATTCAAACTCTGACCTTCCCTGTCCCTACGGTGCCCTTGCTTTTCTGCTTCTCTCCTTTCTTTGATCCCTTGTGTCCTCCTCCCAGCCTCGTTCTGCCCCATTCTCATCCTCTCCTTGACTGGATGAAACAGCTCCCAGCCTGCCAGCAAGCCTACAAAAACCAGGCTCTGAAGTTTGTCAGTTCCTGGTGTTGTTGAGGAGGGGAAATGGAAGCAAACAAGAAAATGGGACATGAAAACCAACATCAGCCAAGAATGCAGCTTTCTGGGGCTGATGATGGGCTACTACCTACAGTGCCAGATCCAGGAAGGTTTTTCTCCTCTGCTTTAAAATAGAAGGTTGGGGTTTTTTTGTGTTTTGCATTAAATCCCGCAATTGGAATTGCTTAGCAGCAGAGGGATGTCATGGGTCAACAGCAGAGAAAACAGATCCCTCTCTCTTGCCTTTTGGGGAGGATGGAAGATAATTCAAATGAATTGACTGGTGGGATTCACTCAGAAGTTTATAATCTGCTTAGAAATACTCTCCCCCCCTTCCTGCCCACCCAAGGGAAGCTGCAGATGATGGATTTGCAGGGTGAGCTCCGTGGCGCGTTGTCTGCTGAGGAAGGCTTTGCACCTGCCTGGATCTCGGATCTGTCTCCACTTAAGCAGGCGAGCTCTCCATCACCAGACATCTCCCGATGAAAAGGGCCGGCAGAACGGGGCAGAGGGGGTTTGTCTTTTCATCTTGATGCAGTCCATCAACACCAACGAGGTCCCCACCTGGGGTTTGTGTGGGTTAGCATTAAGATAAACTCTGCAGTGCCTTGTCTTGGGTCTCTCCCTGGGAGGTTTATCTGGACATAAAATCACAGCTGGTTCTACCATGGAGGTGTCTTCTGCTCAGTTAGGGTTTGTGGGTCCTACCTTGGGACCTCGCTCTGCTCCAGCTCTGTATCAAGCCAGGTGTAGCTGGGCTTGTCCTGGTACCCAGTGCCACAGCCATTGAGGAGCTGCTTTCTGATGGCAGGTTGTATTTTATTGTGGGCCAATTCCTTCCCCCGTGTCGGGGTGAAGGAACATTGTGCCAATGTCTGTCCTTATCGTTGTTGACTTTTGTCCATTCCTGGAAAGGAACTGATGGAGTGAAGACATTTGGAGAGGGGGTACCAGGGGATTCACCCTGGCTGGAGTCCTGGGGCCATGGCCTTGTCCTGACACTCCCAGGACAGTGGCTTTGGAGAAGTCATTGATGCTGTGGTTTTTTTGGAGGCTTGAACTTGGTACCATATGGCTCGATTGCCTACCGTGCGTTGGACAGGAGCTGGAATGGGAGAAGTTGCAGATCTTTCCCAGGTCTGTGCTTGATCGCTTCTGAAGGGCTTGGATTTTCAGTCTCGATGGGGAGCTGCTGATGATGTGAACTTCTTGAAACCACCTGGTACAGAAAGAATGCTTTCCCTTAAAGAGATGCTTCAACTCCTACTGATTTTAGACAGAGCCCAGCCAGGAGGTGCTTCGCTCTTGTGTTTTATTATCTAGTAATAAACATTTCTTATTGCTGCTATTCGTGAGTGAGCTCCTCAGCACAGCGAGTCTTTGAGTGGTGACAGCAGCATGATAAATTTTGCTACCAGTTCGTGCCCTGCTCAGCAGAGGACGTTTCTTGCTTTGGGATTCCCAAGCTGTTGACAGCTGCCATCGAGGTACCGGCTGCCCCAGCGAAACACCCCATGACCTTGACATTGATGTGTGAAGGGTTAATAAGGGCTTTGCTCTGCCTCCATGTTCACATCTGCTGATTAATTCCAGCCAGGTGTCCACGGTTCAGGTCCTTAAAACAACAACTGCTGAAGTGTCTGGGAACACTTAGTTAGGCTTCACTCTGCAATTCCAAGTATGGATAAATATTTGCACCTCTGTGGTTGTAAGACACCTTTGAGATATGAAGGCAATTACTGGAGGAGTTCTTTGCGAGACAAAAAGACTGATTTCCTGGGGAGCGGTGGTGGTTCAGAGGCAGGCAGGACTCGGGGGCTCTTTTTGCAGCTCTTGCTGGGTGGTCTTGGGGAAGGTCTGGGGAAACTGGGTTTGGGTGCTGGAGGGGTTGTCATCCTGCAGCACCTCTTGGGGAATTCAAACGTGCTCCCACCTCCCACTGATTTTTAGCTGGACAGTTTCTAGGCCACGGTTGCCCCCAGTGATGCATTTTACATGGGAGAATGAGGAGGAGAAATGCAGAATCCAGAAGCATGTGCAAAGCCCCTTTCTTGAGATATCCTGAGGAAAGGCCCTGTATGGCTCAGCGATCCCGGAAAACATTTAATTTTGGTGAGTTCCTATTTCTATCTAGGTGTAGTTTAATACCTGTAGTGTTCTGCCTCTTTCCATTAAAAAAATCAATGGTTTTAATTTGTATCTTTGGGGGAATACAGCCCTGTGACTCTTAATTTCTGGCTTTCAACAGCGTGCCATCTGTGATGTGTGCAAGAATAACAGAAAAAATTGTGTCTGCTTTCTGACGAGGGCACTTCGGCTTATCTGTGCCTCCCTGCATGCCTGGGGACTCCGGGTAGGCAAGTTACCTGCTCTTCTAAATGTGTTCATGATGGCCCTGCTGTTGCACCTCTGACCTTTTTTATTTTTTAATCTTTTTTTATGGGTTTGGGTCTGAAAACTGTATGGAGTCTTGTGGACCTAAACCATGGCTTGTTCTGGCTGGTGAGGCACATAACCCTCCTGAGCTGGAGTGTGGCAAATTAAAACTCACCCCAGACATCGTCATTGACTCAATTCAGAGACATATATGGGCTACACGATCCTTATTATTTGGACAAATAAATGGCCTCTCAAGCTCTTCCCTCCAGTATGTGATGAAGTTGCTTTATACCTCACTATCCATACCGCTGGGGTGTCTGTGGTGTATTAAAACAATTGTAATAACTTCACAGGCATTTCCACATTCAAGTGATCATAATAATGCTCATAAAGTACACTCCAGTGTGAAATATTTATGAATTATTCAACTTAAGGTGGAAAAAAAAAAAAAACAACAAAGAAAGAAGAAAAGACCTGGGCTGAATTAATAGCTCTGGAAGAACCATAAATTTAGAGGAATCATATTGCAGAGGGTTATTTTGCGTGTGCAATAAAAGGAACATTTATGGCTTCGGTGCGTAAATTTGGTTTGAATGTTTTTGAAGCAAAGACCTTTGAAATAACTTTTTCTCCTTTCATTTTAATATTGCCTTAAAGAGAAACACCAGATGCTTTGGTGCTATGTGCAAAGGCAAACGAGGAGCCAGGTGGGAGCGCAATTAACTTGGCATCTTGTCCTTGACTGTGGCCCGAAGCAGGTGAGGAAGGTGAGCAGGAGGATGCTCCGGGAGCCCTGAGGGAGACGCTCAACCCCGGCCTGGCTTCCTCTGAGCCTGCACTGGGGTTTGGTGGCCACATGTCTCCCACTCGCTGCTGTGGCAATAAATAGACGTGATCCCAAATCCCTCGTTAGTAATCATCTTGTCTGGAGGCGTTCCTGGATGCTGTTCACATGCTGCAGTAAGGCAGACGGCTGTAAGATATGTCTCCCCTCGTTCCCCAACCTGAGGGTGCTGTTTTTACAGGGAGATTAAGGGGATGGAGCCAGGGGTCACCCAGGGAGCAGCAGTCCCAGCCGCACGGTGGGGCTAAGGCCAGGCCTGTGTTTACCCTGGATCGGAATGAAGGCAAATCCAGCCCTTTGGCAAACTGGGGAGAAAGCATCCATCACATCCCTAGGAGGTGTTTGCAAATGATGAAACATTTACACCCCCAGTCACCTCCTGCCTGAGGAATAGGGGTGGGAGCATGGAGCTGGTTTCGGCTGTGGCTCTGCGGGATGTCACAGGCAGTCCTTGGTGCAGGGTGGCAGAGATGATCCCCTCTGGAGCATCCTGCCCACTGCTGCAGCTTCCCTGCATCCCCAGAGCCAGGGGGGACTGAAGCTGCCAGGAAAGACATCTGATTCAACCGGCAGGAAAGCAGACACCATCGCTCCCCGTCTTTTGTTTTTGGTTTTGTTTTCATTTTTTTTCTCCTTTGCTACATACCATGATCAGGCAGAGCAACCTGAAGCAAAGCCCCAGCTCGTAAATCCTCACTGCTGCCAGGACCCGAAGGGTTTTCTTCCCTCTGTCAAACTGAGTAATCAAATCCCCTCCAACATGTTTTTAATTGGGTAACTGGAGGTTGTAATGTTCCCTCTGGGACATGTGCAGTGTGCCTGCGCAGGCAGCAGGGAGACGCTGGCTCCCATTCCCCGGTGCGAGTGACGCCAAGCAGCAGCCGGGGTTTCTCCAGCCTGGAAGCACTTAGGGCTCCGGGTGGCTGCTGGAGCCGTGGCACCCACATGGGAGCAATTTGGGGAGATGCCTGTGAAGCGTTGCAGTTCTGACTGTGCTCCCTCGGGGCCGGAGCCGGCGAGGTTGGTGACTGTATGGCAGCTGTGGGGTGGGGGGATGCTGCCCCCCTTTCCCTCCTGAAGCATCATGAGTGGGGACTGAGTAACGATGGAATAGTTGTGAGATTGTGCTGGAAATCCTGAGATTTCCAACGAGGCTGCTAGAATAAATTACCTGGGTGCAGAGGCACATTTGTCTCTTTGCTTTGAATTTCTGAGTTGCCCAGGCTACAAATCCAAAGGGAAAGCCACACGATGGGGATATTCCCTTGTCCCGTCTGGCTCCCCCTGCCCAGACAGACCTTTTCTACTCCCACAGCAGCTTCTCAGCCAAGGCAGAGCCAGTAATCCCAGTGGGACCTTCCCTAAAGGGATGGTGGAAGAGACACGTCCTGTGCAGACACGGGGGAGATGCTCTTGTCTTGGTCTCCAGCAGACGGATATTGCTGGCAGTCCTGCTGCACTCGGTTTCTATCTTGGCCGAGTTGGTCATCATTAATTGTACTGACTCCAGCCGTTCCTGACATCCACAGGACTGTCTGATCCTGTTTTGGAGCCACCTACATTCTTGGCCTCTCTACATCCTCCTTTCTCTGGGAATTTTCCCTTCAGACTGTGCTAGAAGTTCACGTTCCTGTCAAAAACCTACGGAGAGGTTCTGCCGGGTAGAAGATGTTGCAATGGGAGCCCGTGGTGGTGGTGCTGGGTGGACGCTGGGGATTTTTGGGTCTCCGTGTGGGATGTGAATCTGCCTTCCCCAGGGTGCTGCCCCTGTTCCTCAGCCACCGGCTGAGCCCAGCGATGGTGTGTGTCTGTCAATTTGTAGATTTTGGACCCCTGCGTAGGGGTAAAATGATGCTGGATTTACAGGTAGGGGTGACATCTCTGACTTAGGTCACTGGGGAAATGGGGAGAAGTGGAGAAACTGGTTAAAGGGCTGGATGTGGTTTGGATGGAAAGGCTGGTCCCCCTTCACGGGCTGGTTTGCTGTGATGTTGGAAAAATGGCATCAAGACCTGAGGATGTCCCTGTCCCTGAGTGTCCCTGGCTCCCTGCCGAGAGCCAGAGGGTGCTGCAAAGAGGTGCCAACAGCGGCTCTTCTCTGCAAACCTGACATCTCCAGCAGCCAGTATCTGTAAGGGAAAAGAAAGCAGCTCTAACCTTAACAAAATTAAAAGAGTGGGAGAAAAGATCTGTATTCAATCCCATTATCACTAATAGAAAATATTGAAGTGCTGAAAAAATCCCGTGCTACGGCTGCTTTGTGTGCAGGACCTGCGGGTTCCCACGCAAGCCCGTGAGGTTTTCTCTCTGTGACTCCTGATGGGTTTCCCTGCTGGGAGGCAGAAAAATCTTCAGTGAAACACTGTCAGAGTGAATTGCAGAGCGTGCCCATCCTCAGTTCCTGGGGGGCTGGTACCTGGATATCGGTTTGGGATCCTTTACCACAACAAGGCATTTTCCCTGGGCAATATGTGTTTCCAAAGTGTTTCTGTGCATCCAGGATGCAAAGGAGAGTAAATCAAAGGGCAGTTGATAACGAGTGGGTTATTTTCAGATTGATGCTGGCTGGAATCAGATCTGTGAGGGACCCTTGGCTGTTTTCGGAGAGGTGTTGAACCCGATGCTCTCTGCTCAGCCCCTCGTCTAGGCGAGCCCCTGCCTGAGTGGAAAGTTCAATTCTCGCACCCGTAAATTTAAACAGCTCAGGAGGCAGCTGGGGTCTAATCCAAAACAGTAGGACGGCGTGAAATCTCCTCCCGCAGGGCTTTCCTGCTGTGCTGGCCGCAGATCTGAGGCATTTTGCGCAGGGCCAGCTGCCGGCGGTGTACGGGGCGCCAGGATCCCCCATCTCGGGGGGCTGGGGGTTTGTCTGTAGGGTCCCCTCGGATGGTGAGTGATTCCCTTCTGCCGCTGCCACGCAGGACACCGGGCACCAGAGGGGCTTCCCGCATCCCTGGGAGCCTCCTTGGCTGGGCACCGGCACCACGAGCCTGGAAAAGGTTGTGCTGCCTGGATGAGATTTTGGGAAAGGATGTTAGGAGATGATTGGGAGAATGTCGTTTGCTCTCTGTAGTTGTCATTGTGTCCCTCCGGGTCTCTGAGCAGGCAGCGAGCCCACACGGTGGTGAGGACAGCCTGAGAAAGGGGGGGTGTTAATGCAAACCCCATCAGCTGCACCAACAGCGCAGGAATACCTGTCCGTGTCCCCTGCAGGCTGCATTAACGGGTCTTTCCTTTTTATCCCTGCAGGAAATCATCATTCAGACCCCTGTGACAGCCCTGGAGCAAAGACGTGCAGCACCAGCGTTTCCTGGAAATACCGTGGTGGGAAGGAGCCTTGAAGTGGCCAATGTCACCGTGCATCGATGGCACACAAGGACCTGGGGACTGCAAAGAGCCACTTGAACAAAGACGTGCAGGTTAAACAAACCAAACGCCTCCGTCAGCCCCCACGGCACTCGCTGTGCCCTGGCACATGGGGCTGGTTCCTGCTTCCCTCCGGACTCAGTGCTGGAGGGGATCTCGAGGGGCTCCCTGTCGAGATTTCCAGCCCTGACTGGGGATTTTGTACATTTCTGGGGTAGGTGGGTATCAACAGAAACTGCCTCTCCGTAGCATAGCCATGTATTCTCATAACTGATGTGTTTATCCATTGACTGGCCTCCCAGAGACCTTTCCACTAAGCTTTTAAAGGATCTTGCGGTGAGGCATGGCCAGCGGTAGAGCCAGATGTGTTTTGGCAGAATTAACCTCTTCTCCAAGCCCTTGGCTGAACCCTGACCTTGAGATCAGCCTGCGAGGGGCTCCTGGGATGCCGGGCTTGAGCCGGAGGGTCCCCATGAGGGCCAGGGCAGGTGACAGCGATGGGAATCAAGTCAGGTTAGCAACCAGATCATTTTAAATCCTTATTGGGATCTGGTTTTATGATAAACCTTGCACTGAATATGTGAAGTTGGGATAAAGCAAAGCTGGCCGCCCCTGGCTGTGATTCTGCACGGCTTCCTTAATGAAAGGAACCCAAATTAACACCGGGAAGTTGATTTTTTCATTGCTGCTGTTGGATAAAGTTTAGCTTGGAGGACTTTTTAACCTTAAAACAGACGTCTTCAGGTCTGGGCTAAATTATGCCTCCACAGGCTGTCATTATATCATAAAAGGAGCAGGTAATTTTAACATTTTTGAACAATTGCCCAGATTAAGTTTGCTAAAGAAGAAACCTCTGTGAGTGTTCATGGACGCATAGAGGAAACCAGGTCTGGAGTGCTTTGATTTATGAGTGAGGTCGGGGATGCCCGGGAACGAGCGGGTCCTTGGCCAGCCTACACACAAGAGCAGGAGGCTTAAAAGACCTGCTGAAATGCTTTGTGGTCTGAGGATTTCGCTGCTGGACTGATTCATCTCCCATTATCAAACAGAGCACAAATTCTTTCCTGATGACGCGCGAGTGAGTGTGTTACTGGAGAAGCCAGCTGATGAATTCAGGGCGAAAGGATGTGGCACAGGGTTATTCGTTTTTTGGGGGAGGACCTGAGTGCCTTTGGTTGCTGATGTGACTCGTGGAGGTTTCTGCAGCCTCCAAAGCTCGTGATGCTGTTTTATGCTCGCTGGAGACGTGGCCATTGAACCAGATGCATTTCTAAGAGGTAAAACAGCATCCTTGTCCATGGGCTGGTGATGCATTTTGTGAAACAGCTGTATCCCTCCAAGAGGGAGAGAAAAACCCCAAACGAGCCCCAAAATGCAGTCCCGTGAGCAGCACGTTGGGAAGATGGAGCTGTTTGTAACTATTCGCTCACTGACATGTTCTAGGTGGGTGGAGAAGTAGAAAAGGAGAAACATCCCGTGCTGTCATCTTCTCCAAGTCACCCAAATTTTTATACCCCGGTAAAACTCAGCTCCTCAAGGGCCTGGGTCTGCACAGCCCACACCCAGCAGGAGAAGCATCTTGGCCCCATTTCGGGAGTGCAAACGGCAGCGCAGGCTGTGCAGGATCAGTCCTGGGGTGGTGCTGGGACCTCACTCTGCTGACGTCAGGCCCAGGGAGCTGGTGGAGCAGAGTCAGAAACACCCTTCGCTGGTGTGAATTAGGTTAGAGCGTGGTCCCGGGAGGGAGGGGGAATTCATTAAAACGCCACCACATGTGGAGTGAGGTTAGAACTGATCTTGAGCGAGTGCAGCTGACAATCTGAAAATATATTTTTCCCTTCCAAAGAATTTTTATTCTTTCAGCTCTGGCTCACTGCAGCCTTCAAATACTGCAGATGTAAGTACCGGCAACTGTCTGGCATTGGCATTTTTTCCCAGTAGCGGCACAGAGCAGACCGAGGCTCTGTCAGTTATAGTAAGGTATTTAAAGGAAGGTGCTGCTTCTCCCTCGCTCAGGTTTTTGTGCCTATTCACGCTCAGTGGGAAGTAAGTGGCATTTTCCAGCTTTTGCAGTAACAGTTTCGTTTCTTCGTAGATTCGTGCTGCTCTGCTGTTGGTTTATTCAGGAACAGCCCAAGCAAAAAGCAGCCCAGCTCTCAGCAGGCAACATAAATTCAGTTCCTCGAGCTGCAGGAACCCTCTTTGGAGATGCTCCTCGGACGCAGACGCACAGGCAAGTCCTCGCAGTTTAACATCACATTGATAAATTTAACACTGTCTGTCCTTGGCCCGTTTGGGTGACGGGGTTTAGCGCAACCCCGTTCTGAGCTCAGGAAAGCCGCAGCCGTTACCCCGACACGATGGAGCCCCTCTTGCCCTGATGATGTTCGTGTCTGAGGTCCCACCCAGCACTGAATTGCTCTTTGTCTGCTTTAGTCCCTGTAAAGCCAGGTGCCCACAAGTGCATCAAAACTGCTTTAAAGCTGGGTGACAATGCCACCCCCTCCTCACCCAGGGATTTCTCTGAGCTGGGGTACCCCTCCGCAGCCCCTTCAAAGGCAGAGCCCAGCTCGGAGCAGGAGATCCTTCCCATAGCATCCCGGAGAGCCGTGTCCTGAACTGGCTCTCCTCTCCCACCCCCTGCCAGGGCGAGTGGATCCTGCTCCCCAGGGAGAAAAACATGCTTCGGTGGTGGCTGTTGGCTTTCATTTTATTTGAAGGGTTATAAAATACTTCCACTAAAATCAATTTGGAGCAGGGAAAACCAAAACAACCCAAACAAACCCATTGCAATCCCCCCCTCCCATGGCTGCCTCAGCCTCCCCGGTGCTGGGGAAGGAATTCCCGTCGGGATGGGCTCCCCTCGCTGTGATTTAGGACCCGTCTTCCCAGGAGGCTCTCTCTGAGCCAAGCAAGAGCCCAGATCCTGCGCTCTCATTGTTATTCTGCAAAACAGCTGCTTATTTCTGCTTAATCCCTTTCCAAACAGATAGGCTTAAATCAGAAAAGTTTGGTTTTATGCCAGCCTGTGCAACAAGCTGTCCTGAATCATATCTCCGGGCAGACGGACTCTTGTGGGACTTGTAAAATACTGAGCACCTTCTTGTCAGAGTTGCAGGGAATAAGGGTGAGTAAAAAAATTGGCTCAGCCTCTTGGGGAAGGGAGGGCTCCTGGCCTGGCTCATTCCAAGCAGTGCTGCAGCAGCGTCGTGGAAAAGGGCTTGAAGCTGAATTGGGAGGGGGGAAAAATGGAGCACTATGGGGGACACTGGAGACCTCCCTGGCTTGGAGTTAAAGCTTTGCTGCTTCCTCAGCTGTGTGAATACAGGGGCAAACCTGGCCTGACCCAGCTTGTGGATGGATAATGGTTCGAAACAACCACCTGGGTATCACCTTATCCCTGGAAAGAGCACCCGTGGGCGGTGATTTGGACCCATGTGTGCAGGTACAGCTGAAACTCTCACTAAGGAGCCTGGTAGCAAGGCGTCACTTTAATGAAATCTCTCTTTATTATTGTAATTTATTTTTTTTACAGGTCAAGAACCTCATGAATTTCCCCCTGGAAAACAAATGCCCAGCAAAATTAAAGCTGTGGGTCACCCCATTGAAGCCAGGTCGTCAGAAGCAGACCAGGAGCTGTGGGAGAGCAGCCGAGATGAGGTGGGGAGGCTTCGCTGCGGGGATGGGCTGCCACAAGGCAGCATGGGCTTTTGAGCTGATGGAGGAGGAAAACATCCTAAACGCATCAGTGCTGCTTTGGGTAGCTGCCAGGGCAGGGCTGGGAGAAGGAGCTGCTGAGCTGCAAGTGTCACAGGTAGGATTTCAGATGTCAGGTCTGGGGAAGCGCATACAGACACGTGCGATCAGCACACATGTGCCTCGAACGCAGCTGTCAACACACACCCGCAGAGCAGTGCCCGCGGGCACCAACCACCCTGCTCATCCCCACCTGGTCCCAGCTGAGTTCTCTTCCCTTTGTGTGGCCGCACAAGGATCATCCAGCCCCCAGGTACTGGCGTTGCCCTTCACCAGTCCCCCTCCTAAACCACAGTCCTGACTGCCCCCCTCTAGCCCCCTGCCATGGTCCCGTGGGCCTGGGGGAAGTGCTGGGGCATCTGCAGGAATCCTCACAGTCTTCCTCCAGCCAGAGCTGGGTTTTCAAGTTGGTGGAAAGGAAATGACAGCAGGAGCTGGGGCCAAACGCTGTGGTGTGCACAGCCCTCTGCCCTGCCTGGAAGCTCCTGCCGTTTGCCCTCAATCCAACTGTGATTTGTTTTTATTTTGTACAAAAGCATCTCCCAAGAGATCTCCTAAAGCAGCAGCAGCCACTTTGGAGAACACCACCATCATCCAAAACATCAGTATAATGGGTGCATGGAGCTGAAGGAATTCTTCCTGCAAACCCTTGGTGACAGAGGAAGGGAGGACGGGCGGCTAGCAGGGCTGCAGAGCATCCCCCATGGGCACCTCACCCTGTGCCACCTATCCTGGGGAAAGCGATAAACTATGATGCTGGCAACCAGCTCAGTGGTCCAGCTCGGGGAGCGTGGGAGGATGCTCACATCAGCTGTAAAGCAGAGAGGCTCCTGCCAAAGTCTCCCCAGGGCTAACGCAGGGCTGCTGTCGCCTGGCAAACGTTTAACACCACGCAGAGGGGATGCTGGTGCATTCAGGACGTTTCCATAACTCAGACCCAACACAGGCACCAAAAATAAGATAAGACAAAAATAATTCCAAATAAAGCTTGCCTCTTAAAAGCAATAAATAACCTTGAGCAGATGCTGGCTCGCTCTTAATCCAATTATCTATCAGCAGGCCTGTGCAGCGCTGGGAGGAAAAACACACCAACCCCATCTCGCTGGGAAATGGGGCTTCAGCTTCCTCCGGTTTTTGGACTCCCACCCTGCCCCAAATCCAACCGAGCTCTCTAGAAAGATGAGGTCCGTGAGCGGCACAGCAGCACAGGTGAGATCCCTGTCCACAGCCATGCACTGCAGGCTGGGGGCACTGGTTGTATCGTTCTGTATCGTTCAAAGCACTCAGAGGGTGAAGTTTTGCTCTAAAATACTAGATCTTGGATCCCTCTTCCCCACCGCTGCCTCAGTGGTGCCTCCTGGAGCTTCTATGTGGGAGGTTCATGGGGAAAAGCCTCCTGCAGTCCAGCATGTTTATTTTACAGCCATCTTCCCTGCCCAGAGCATTCCTGGGCTTTGCATCCCAGTTGGGATGTGACTCATGGGATGCTACCCCCAGCTGGACCCTCTGTGCCCAAGGAGGAGAAACCTCTGCGAAGATGGTCAAGCAGAGTGGGCTTTGCTCTCCTTCCAGCTGCTCCCAGTTGCTTGGCCACCCACCTATGCAGACCCCCTGGGATGGGCTCTCATGTGGCAGCTTCCCCAGCGATCAGTGGCCACTCTTGTGTCGCGGGTCTCGGTGGCCCCGGTCGGTGGTGAGAAAGCCGATGGAAGGCGAGCCACGTTCCCTCGCTGCGACGGCAGGAAAAGTATTTCTGGAGGAGCGCCCTTGCCAGAGTAAATTGTTGGCAACCATGCGCTAATTCTCTTTTCATAAACAAAGCGAAGGAGATAAAAGCAGCAGCCTGGGCTGCCTCCGCCTTCTCTCTCTAACGCAGCGCCTCGCGCCCTTGCACACCCAGTCCTGCATCTGGAGCTCATTGGGGGCAGCTGCTGGGAGGACGGGGATGGGAACCAGCTGAGCCTCCTTCCACGCTGCTGCCAGGTCCGAGCGTGGCCCTTGGGAGGGAGCGTGCAAGCGGGGCCGCGCTTGGGCTGGGAGCTTGGTTCAGATCGGCGGTGGCAGTCGGAGCATCGAAAAGCAGGGTGGTTTGGTCAACCTGTAAGCAGAAGAGTGAGGTGGCCACCGTGTATTTTTAGTGGTCAAAATAGCTTCAGATTTCCTCTTGGCCATTCATCGCTCTCAGTCAACAGTGGCCAAATGCTGGGAAAATGTGCTGCTGCTGGTTGGATCTTCCATGGGCCTTGAATTTTGTCCTATCCCTGGCACGAACCTGAGATGGTGACCCTGAGCAGATTGTTTCCCTCAGGCTCTGCAAAGGTCAGCTTGGGAGCAGCTTCCTAAAGCTTTGACTTTGGGAAGTTGTTATTAGAAAGGCAGATTTGAACCCTTTTTTGCAGCCAAGGGTCATTGCAGATTGATTTCTTAATGCAGAGAGATTTTTAGTGGGGTGGGGAGAAAAAAAAAGAACTTTTTCATTATGGCCACACTGTTTGCATTTTCCATTTGTAAGATGAAGATTTTCCATTTTGGGGTTGGAAGTGGCTTCTGTTTAGAAAGTTGAGGACAGCATAGTACAACGTGAAAATAAACAGCAAAACAGCCCCATTCGCTGCGGCCCAAAATGAAGCATTTTGAAATATTTTTAAGAATTTTTGAAATATTTTTTGAGCCCTCTGGCCCCAAATGAGATGTCAAGAAGTGTGGGATGGACACCTTGGCTGATCCTTGGCTCTACCAAAGCCTTCCCAGGGCATCTCCCAGTGGATCCTGCTGCTGGTTTTGGGCAGGATTTTGCAGGCTGAGCCCATAACGGTCACCTGGAGTTTCTCTGGACTTGTCAACCTTATCGAGAAATGGGGTTTTAATCAAGGCTGCGTATAGCAGATGGGAGCTGTCCTGGCATGGGAATGTCCCTGCCCAGCCCCAGCTCCCCAAATTGCTCCTGTTCCCTCGGGATTTGCTTTGTGTTTTCCTGACAAACCCTTGCTGGGTGCTGGTTTTCATTAGCTGGGGGCGGGTGGTTCACTGCCTCGTTGGCTCTTCCATGTCCACCCCATCCTTAGGGAAGGCTCGAGGAAATAACTCCAATCAATCGTGCTCGGGGAACTCCACAATGGTCCCCTCTGCAAGAGTCCAATTATAGAGCGGTGTGTCCTGTGTTACTCTGTGCAATCTGAGACCAGTGGTCCTCCAGCTGCACCTTCATTTGTTTCTCTCGCTTTCCTCTGAAACCAGAGATGTGTCGCTAGCATGGTTTTCATTATAATTTTATTAGTTACATTTCCAGCTACTTGCCTATGACATTTTCCCCTTCTAGACCCTCCCCTTGCCTTTTCTTGGAAAAAATAGATGCTGTGCAGGGGGTCACTGCCCAAATCTGCTTTCTTCTGGGAACCAAAGTGTGCAGCTGAACATCTGGACTCAACTGCAAGCGGGCTGTCTCTGGGGTGAAGCTCAGCCTTTCCAAGGGATGCTTTGTCAGGGCGTAGCCAGTGTCTGGTAAGACCCGATCTTCCTCTTCTCTGTTTTGGGTCATTATCTCACACGTGGGGAGCTGCGACTTGTCTTTGCAGCTCCCAAGACACCAGGCTCCTGCCCACACAGTGGCTATTGCTGAGCCACGGGGTGTGAAGGGCTCAGGGAGGCGATGGGAGCTGCCCGTTGAGCATGGAGGAGAAGGCAAATTGGTCCTGGAGGTGACCTCTGCGTCACCCACTCCTCAGACCAACTGTGCATCCACTCATTAGCCCATACTGGACCCTCACTGGAACCTCAACTTCATCAAACCCAAAAGGAACAACCACCTTTTTGTCTCTTGCTCTCGTGCTAAATGATTTTTGTCCCTTGGCCTTTTTTTTTTTTTTTTTTTTTGGTGGAGACCCATGGCAGACAACTGACAAATCACCCTTAATCCACCTGAACTGCTAAATCTCTCAGTAATCCCTCCCCAGCATTGCTCCAATACTGCTCCCCTACAGCAGACCTTCTTGGTACCATTAATCAGTGGTTTTGGCTGCCGGGTGCCTCATGGTACGTGTCTATGCGGGGAAACCCTCTCATTTATAAAATTGGGGGACCTCCCACAGTTTCCCATTCCCTGTGACCCCAGCAATGGGGGTCAGTGCACAGAATAAACTGGTTGAGAGGGGAGGTCCTAATATTTATATGGAAAGCCATTAGCAGGCAATATCTTATCTGCCTTCTGTTTTGAAGTGGAGGCTTGGGGCGATGGCAGGGCTATGGGTAGCACTGGAGCTGCCTCCAAAATGCCCCAACATGCTCCGGTTTGCTGTCTGCGCTTGCGGCTGGGTCATACAGCACGTTCTTAATGTTGTGGGATGAAAGCAGTGGGTGTAGAAGGATTTCGGAGAAGGAAAAAAAGAGCCTAGCTCCTCACCTGCTGAATTTTAAAGCCAGAGAAAAGCTCCCAAATCCACCTTGATACCTCCTGGGATGGTGTGTTTTAGCCAGCTGGTCGCTGTGTGGATGCTGTCCTTCCAGCCCAGCTGGAGGATGGAGTGGTCTCTCTCGATCTTAAAAAGTATAAACCTATGAAATAGCTGTTGTCTTGTGAGCTCCCCTGAGCCTTCCCCAGATGTTGAGTGTAGCTTTGAACACAGAGGTGGTCAAATGTTGTTTTCTCCAGTGGAAACTCTGTTGGAGAGCTTCTGTGTTGGATGCGGAAAAAAAAAAAGCAGGGAAGAGATGAAGATGAAAGTGGAGATACAGCAGTGGTGAGATTCCTGCAGGATTTTTCACATGAGAGGAGAGATGGTGACTCCCTGGGAAGGCAGGGACGTAGGACACAGGGGACCAACAGCTATGCGGATGCTGGGAAGGCAAAATATCAAACCACAGCGCTGCCACGAATTGCATTTCTTTAGAAAATGTGGTAAAAAGCAAACCAGAACCAAACTAAAGGATGAGGTGGTGGGATTCCAAATTCACTGCTTCATAACATTTTCAATGAAAAGAGCCTTCTGCTCCTGGGCTGCTGTGCAGCTGTGGATTTAACTTCCCAGAACCCTTTTTTCAAGTCCATATCATCACAGGATGCTGAGAATCGGGCTGGGAATGGGAACAGAAGCGTAGATGGAACGAAACTCACTGGAAGCACTGAAGCTGTTGGCAGTGGGCAGCTGGCTGACCTCCAGTCAGCAGATTCGTGGTAGCGTTCAGGATATAGATTCTGGGCATTTTGTAGATGCTGGGCATAGGCTGGGGAGAAGAGTGGGGCTGAAGCAGCTGTTGGGACTCCATGAAGCCAAACAAATCTCCCAGCGACTGGCCCTTAGTTCAAAAAACCATCAGGGGTATCCAGGCACAGGCTGGAAAAGTCTTCAAGGGCAGGTAAAAATTGACCCATCACCTAGTACTGCAAGGCTGCAAAAAGCAGATTCCCAGATCCAGGGGTATGGTTGCTTTCTCTTTCCTCTCCTCTCTCCAAGCACAGGATGGGATGGATTTGTGGGAGATGGAAGAAATGTTTCTAAACAAGAAGGCTGCTCGTTGGCAGCATTCAGATTGCGTGTGCAGTAGGAATGGTCACTTTTAATAATCACGCCCTCTCTCACCCACTGGGGATGTTTCTATGCACCCGTGTAGCTTTTGTTCTGCTGAAATATCCGAGTCTGTTCGGATTGTTTGTACCAGGATGGATTTTGGAGGTGTTGCTATTTGCAGTTGCTGAAATCCCACCCCGACACCATCACATGCTGATTACTAAATGCTGAGAAATGTAGGATCTTGGCTCTTGACCTGGGAAAGATGCTTGATGATTTCAAGGAACAGGCAGGACAGGGACAGCTGGGCGGAGGCAACGCACCACGAGTTGGGCTGCGACCAGATCAGGGAAGGAACAGAAATTGTCAGAGCGAACAAAGTTTTTTTACTGAATTTACAGATGCACTTGGATGCGCTGGAAACACAAAGCATCTCTGATTCCCAAATCTGATGGGGGGGAAAAAAATAACTTTTTTCCTCCCCAGAAGAATGCTGGAGTCTTTCAGGGCTGGGTGAACATGGCCTGGGCAAGCGGGGCTGTTAGCGTTGGCATCCCTCTGGTGTGGTTCAGCCCTGGGTGCAGCACAAGCAGTTGGTATTTTATTTATTTATTTATTTATTTATTTTTCTCTCGAAGGAAATAGCATGTTCTTGGGAATACAAACAGTTCGCAACCTTCCTGCACCACTTCCTGCCACTCTCCTGGGAGACTGGAGCCTGTGGGGAGCAGCGATGATGCTGCCTGGCCTGGGCTCCCCCGGAGAGTCGGACCCATGCCTAAGGGTGGTGTTGCTCTCCAGGAGGAGCTGTGGTCCCAGTGAATGCACAGAACTGGTGATGTTATATAGATAGAGCAAAATTATGGGTCAGTCTGGGGAGAGACAGTGGTAATGAGATTTGGCCCCCCCAGGGAGGCAGACGGCTCAGATGACGCAGGGTTTGGAGGGTTGCTGGTGTTTGGGGCTTGCTGCCAGCCCCACACTCCCATCCTCGTCTCCTTGCTGGCATTAAAGTTCTCTGGATCAGGTATTGCTGAATTAATTCATGATGGCTGCGTCTTTTTGCTCTGCTGGGCCGTGAGGTCTAAAAGCTCAGGAACCCATTGCTGGATGCCAGCCAGGGCGTGTGGTTAGATGATGAGGCACAAACACGCTCAGCATCCTAGGACGTGTTGTACATTTGGGGCTTGGGCCCCTCCCATCTCCCTGATCCTTCTCCCTTGTATTGGAAACCCACACGAGAAATTTGGCAGGGTCAGAGTGCCTGTTGGTGCTTCTTTTATGTCTGTGCAGGTGAAAAGGCTGAGGGTGATGGAGGGGAGCATCAACAGCCATCATGTCTGGACAAGACCTACCCATCCTGCCTTCTGAAGATCAGCTGCGTCTTTAGGACTACCACTGGATCCATCCTATGGATGATCATCTCCCCAAACATCTTTGTTCCTGGAAAGCTAGGAGATGAACGCCTGGAGATGAGCAGAGAGCAGTTGGAGACCCCAGCCGTAAGTGCCTGGGCAGAGCTCCCTGGTGAGTCTTTACAAAGGAATTCTGCATTCCTCCCACTGCTTTGTCCTGCTCTTACCCTTTGCAGTCTGTCCAAAGTGATTGCAGCAGGGAGATGTGGTGGTGTTCCCTTGCAGACTCTGCGGAAGCTTTTCAAAGGAATTTGAGGTACATGGAGACCTTTTCCTGGTTAATTTTAACGCAAGCATTAAATGCCTTGATACTAGCAGAGATATATTGCTGATAGGGCTGTGAGGCACGTGCCCTGCCCTCTTGGAGTCTTGTGTCTTTTCTTGGGAGGAGGGGTCTGATGAGATAAATGCTTCCAAGATCTGACCACTCAGCTGTAGCCCTGAGCTGTGGCTTTTCTTCACATGTTACATATGTAACAGGAAACTAAATGGAGCCAGGGTAAAGGTCCAAATACTGTTTATCATCTGTACTGCACACACCTTGGCACTATTTTAGCCTATGTCAACCAACGCCCTTCGAACAGCATCTAGACAAGGTCCAAGGGTAGCCCAGGGCAGGGACCATACCCAGCAAAAAGCCTGGATGCAGCTGCAGTTGACTGAGAAGCAGTGCAGATGGGAGTCAAGCTGGATCTCTTGGCCTCAGGGACAAAAACTAGACTTTGTCCCATTGATTTAATCATGTAGATGGATCCAGCGTGTTTGCAGATACATTGTTGGGGATTATCTGTTGTGGACTGACTGCACTTGGTGACCTCTTTGAAGGCAAAGGGTCTCAGCTGTTCACCTGCTGGCATCCCTGGGTGGGCGACACTTGCCCCGTTGGCACAGGGAGTCCAGCCTTTGTGGTTTTCTCTGCTTACCTGGGTGAGAGCTCCGCATCCGAAGCTCCGCTGTCACTGGCTGGGTCAGCACAGGCAGGAACCAGGAAGCTTCTCCAAAACACACCATTGTTTGTCTTCAACTGTAGGGATTACTGAGGCTATTAATCTGTCACATACAATGTCTTCATGTCCCCTGTGTTTGGTCCTGCCAGAACCTCTTTGTTCTGTCCGTGCTACAACCTCACATCCCCTTCTCGCATCGTGTGTGCCACCCAGAACAATTCTTAATCCACAGCTTTGTGACTGTTTTCCATCGTTTTGCCATACTCATTTGTTTAATTTATGTTAATTACCCCTGCTGAGCTTAAGTTCCTTATGGTCCTGGCTTTCAGGGGTACAAAAGTCTTGAATTTTCCACCTGCCTGAAGCCTCTGGTGCTATAGGATCCTTCAACTTGGCTTCCCGTGGTGCTGGGAAACTCAGATCTTTCTCCTCCACAGCCTTGAATAAAATTGCATCTGGGGACACCTGGGCTTCTGTCCTTGTAGGACAAGTGTGTTCTCCCTGGGCTAACCAGCGTGGCTGGGCTGTGTTCATGCCAGAGAAATCCTTTTGCCGCCAAGGAGTGGCCACACGCAGACTACGCGTAGGGAACGGTTGCTTGCCTTGCTGACTCCCAAATTGCAGCTGTGTCACTGTTGGCATAGCGTTAGCTGGATCATGCCAAAGCTGGGCCATGGACCGTTCCAAAGTTCAGCCTCTAGGTGAATTAAATCCAGAGCCTGTTCCCTCGTATTGTTTAAGTTACTAGTATACGTGTGGCCTGTGCCACGGGGAAAGAGCAAAAAGTCTCAGATTCTCAAGTGCGGGATTTGGAGGCAGAGCAGTTGAATGGCTGGTGAGGAGCCGTGAGACCTCAGGCTGCCTGTGTCACCCTGGGGTGAGCAAGCCATGAATTATGGCCCCCATCCCTCATGCTACAATATATTTTTTTGCTCTCACCTGTGCTGGAGTGCTCCCAAGTCTACAGGAGGCACCTGGATACACTTCAGGTGACCTCCAGCTCTGTCCCAGGAAACACACACCTGCTGGTTGAAGGCCTGGAAATGTAAAATCTTCCACCCTTTATTGCCCATTTACCATCCCCTTACCCACCCAAAACACCCCAAACCTGCATTAAAACTCTTTCTGTGAATTTAATTCCAGACCAATGGTCCATATTTACAGCTGAATGTATTTAAGCCTGATAATAACACATAATGGCTTTTCTATATCCCAGCCAAGTGCAGCCAAGCTCGATGCGAGATCAATTCACTCTGGCCATAGCAAACAAACACCCTCTTCATGTCCACAGACCGTGATGTACAGTGCCTGCTCACCTGGGCTGGAGACGCTCCAAAGCATGGTCTGCGGTGCCGTACACAGGAGGGATTCCCCAGACAGTCTTGCTCAAGCACTCGTCTACTCTGAAGCTCATGGTGATTGCTGAAGTCTCCAGTCTTCAGCTCAAGATCCTGGAAAGGTGACTAGGAGATGTGGCCTGGCATGGCGATGGAGGTAGCTGTGTCGTGAAGTCTGTCAGCTGGCAGGAGGACTTGCAGACCTGATGTCTCCACCACCACTCTGTGCCAGCTTTGCCCATTCTTCCTAGACAGAGCTGTCCTCCTGCATCGCAAGGTAGAGGAGAAAGCATATCGCAAGCAAATCCTGCAGGTTGAGACTGGTAAACGAAGCAGACTAGTGTGTGTGGAAAGGTGCTTTAGGTGGTAAGATATGCTTTAATCACAAGCAATATCCGGGCTGTGTTATTTGACTATTCCTTAATTTATCAGAGACCTCAGTCCTGGCTTTATTTCAGCCTTTATTACTGGGTGACGTGTTTCTGGTGGTAGCAGCTGGCACACGCAGCTCAAGACACAGAGGAGCATTTGGAACACGGTGCTGATCCCTCCCTGCGGTGGCACTCTCCTTTCTTCTCTTTTCCTGGTTGTGTCATCCACTTCAGCGCTCACCTCCGCAGCACACTTTCTCACCAGGACCAAGACTGGAGGTGAGTTGCGGTAGTCCTTTCTTTTTTCGATGGTTATTGGAGGAGGAACCTGACTTGGGCTGCGCGAGAGAGGCACTGGGTACAGGAGGAAGGGGGTCTCCGGTCATCTGTTTTACCTCGGATTGCAGGGAGGCGTTGCTTCCCTCTGTATTTTCATATCGTGTCTGTCAGTAGTGTAGTACTGCCGCTACACAAAAGGTGGAAGGTACTGCACCCACCAGCTTCTGCTGGAAATCCTGTTGTTGTGGGGGATCTTTTAGCTACCTGTAAGACCACGGTGGAGTGCAGGCTGGTGCTATATAGGTTTCCTTGGGAAAGGGTTTGGGTTGGAACGGACCATTCAGTGCCACCCCCTGCCATGGGCAGGGACACCTCCCACCAGCCCAGGTTGCCCAAAGCCTCATCCAGCCTGGCCTTGAACCCCTCCAGGGATGGGGCATCCACAGCTTCTCTGGGCACCCTGGGCCACTGCCTCACCCCCCGCACAGGAAAACATTTCTTCCTCACATCTCATCCCTATCTCCCCTCTTGCAGCTTCAAACCGTTCCCCCTCGGCCTGTCCCTGCACCCCCTGATCCAGAGCCCCCCCAGCTCTCCTGGAGCCCCCTTTCAGCACTGGAAGCTGCTCTAAGGTCTCCCCGGAGCCTTCTCTTCTCCAGGCTGAACAACCCCAACTCTCTCAGCCTGTCCTCATATGGGAGGTGCTCCAGCCTCTGACCATCTTTGTGGCCTCCTCTGGACCCGTTCCAACAGGTCCAGGTCTTTTTTTTTGTGTTGGGGGCCCCAGAGCTGAACGCACATTGCATGTAATCAAGACTGTCCTGTTAGACATTCCCAATTATTGGAAAAGCAGCAAGACCTGGGCTTTGGGACACAGAGAGCAACCCTACGCCCTTAGAGACCACAGCAAGTGGCTCAGTAAAAGCAATGGGGTATTGCAGACTTGAAAGACTGTGACTATTATCTGGTACAGAGCAGCAGGATGTGGTGACAAAAGTGCTGGTGGTGGTGCTATGATGGAGACTGATGGAAGCTGGAAGTCAGCCCACTGGCCTGTTCTTCTGGTTTGTGTCTTTTCTGGGGAAATGCCCTTCGTGTCTCTATTGTGCTCACACCCATGTTTTTCAGAAGTTGGCATTTTGCCCTGGTTTCCAACATTCACTGGCAGCATTTCCTGTGTCTTGCAGCCCCGTGCAAAGTCCAAAACCTGCCCCAGTGCTCCTGTTGTCCTGCGGGGCTGGGCTGGGATGCGGGGGCTCGTCTTTGTACATGACAGGATTTGTGTGGGGGGTCCCTTGGTGGCTTCCTTGGAAGGGTCTCTCTGCTCCTGGGTATGTTCCGACTTCTCCGTGCCCCCCACCTTTTGGTACCTCTCTGCCCTCGTGCAGTTTCTGGTCAAGTGAGGGACCCCCACCCTGGCCATCTATGTTTTTATGCCTATATTTTTTTAATCTCTGTAGCTCTATAAATGTGTGTATATATATAAAAATATAGGCAGAACGATACACATATAGAAGAATATATAAAACAGTGTATCTGTAGCTCAATAAACACATATATTTATACATATCTGTACACTTCTTTATATATACTTCTCTATATTTTTGTACAGAAGTGTGTATATTTTTGTATATGAGCATTTCCCAGTTCAGAGGAGGCAGGCAGCCAATCACAGGGCTGATTCCTGGTCCAAAGGAAGTGGTCAGCCAATCACAGGGCTGATTCCTGGCCCAAAGGAAGTGGTCAGCCAATCATCACAGGGCTGATTCCTGGTCCAAAGGAAGTGGTCAGCCAATCACAGGGCTGTCTGAGAGCGTGTGGGGAACTACGCTGTCAAAGACGGCGGGTGTCCTGTGGGGAGGCCATGGGGAGGCCATGGGGTTCCTTTTCTGGTGTTCCTCAGGTTACAGCAGCAGCTAGTCCTGCCGGCCAGTCACGGGGCTGCCCGAGAACATGTGGGAATGACGGTGCCGAGAGATGGCTGCTGGCCGGGCACAGGGCAGGGGGATATTTTCCCAAAGCGGGCAGCTCCCTCCCCAAAATGGC
>NW_010100878.1:28302-34159 GCF_000699245.1 Pterocles gutturalis
GGGAGGGGACGGGATTTCTGGGGGCAGCTGGTGTGTGGGGCACCCGTCCCCCCTCCTCTGCGCTCTCTCAGCGGTGCCGGTGCCACTTCCGCCCCCTTTCCTGGTCCCCAAGGCCACAGGTCTCCCTGTGACAGAGCAGGCCGCCGCGTGGGGCTGCGACGGACCGCTCACGACTCTTCTGGGAAATGGGGGAGGGAAGAAGGGGCTGAGGGGGACAGGCAGCGGGTGGTGATGGCGGGAAGCCTGCGGCCTGTGGGAGGGTGGCTGCGCCCCGGGGGCGAGGGGGTGTGGAAGCGTCTCGCGTGCGGCACTCCAGAGGAGACCTTTCTGTCCACAACGAGGCGGCTGGAGGTAAATGTCCTTGGGGCCTTCCTGCTGTCCCCCGAGCCCCTGCGTGCCCCTCCCTGCCGGGGTCAGCGTGCGCCCCTCACTCCTTGTCCTCTCTGTGGTGTTCGCAGATCCACTCATGGAGCTGGCGGAAGGGAAGAAGATCTCCTGCAATAAACTCCTCGCCTTCCTACTCTTCAGCTTCGTCTTCAGCTGCTGTCTCTTTGTTTCTTTTTATCAGTTCAGGACTTCTGTGCCAGAGTATCACAATTCCGGTCCCTTTGAGCAAATAGCCCACGATGGAAATGCCAGCACCGCACCAAGGGGTGACCGCAGGCTGACCATCCTGCTGTGGACTTGGCCCTTTGGGCAACACTTTGACTTCTTAAACTGCTCAGAGCTCTACGACATCCCCAACTGCCACTTCACCGTCGACCACAGCTGGTCCCAAAAGGCTGATGCTGTGATTATGCATCACAGGGATGTGTACCGGGACGTGGCGGGGCTGGCCCGGCTCCCCAGACTCCCGTCCCAGCTCTGGATCTGGTTCAACCTGGAGTCTCCAAGTCACTCTCCAAACTTAGGTGCCATGGACAACCTCTTCAACCTGACCATGTCCTACCGGAGAGACTCGGACATCTTCACCCCTTATGGGCAGCTGCAGCTCCTCAGCCAGCCCCAGCCCCTCAGCATCCCGCCCAAGACCAAGCTGGTGGCCTGGGTGGTCAGCAACTGGAAAGCTGACTCCCACCGGGTGAAGTACTACCAGGAGCTGAGGAAACACATCTCTGTGGACATCTACGGGAGGTATCACTTGCCCCTGTCCTGGGACAAGCTGCTTCCCACTCTATCCCAGTACAGCTTCTACCTGGCTTTCGAGAACTCACAGCATGAAGACTACATCACCGAGAAGCTCTGGAGGAACGCCTTGTCCTCTGGCACCGTCCCTGTCGTGTTGGGGCCTCCTCGAGAAAACTACGAGCGCTTCTTGCCCCCTGACTCCTTCATCCATGTCGATGACTTTGCCAGCGCTGAGGGCCTGGCGCGGTACCTGCGGGAGCTGAGCGAGGACCCTGAGAGATACCAGCGCTACTTCCAGTGGCGCAGGTGGTTGAAACCCGTGCTGGGGGGCGGCTGGGGCCCGCAGGTCTGCAGAGCTTGTCACTTCTTGCAGACGACGGAGACCAGGTACCGGGTTGTGCCCGATCTGTCCGAGTGGTTCGTGTAACTGCTGTTTGCTAAGCTCTCTGCTGCGCTGCAATCTTTTTGTCCTTGGTGACAGGTGGCAATTTCACGGGATGATTGAACTGGATGGAAATGGAGGGACAAGAGGAGCTTTGAAATGAACAAGGACCAGGAAGCAATTAGGTGTTTGCATGTCTTTGTCTTACTGGAGAATAGACCGTCAGATAGAGTAGTGCATTGGTTTTTTCGCTCTATTATTTTGCTCTATTTTTTTTTTTTTTATCTATTAATTACCTGAACAAGTTGTTACTCTGACTGCAGCTTGTTCTTGGGCGAAGTTCACCTTCAGCCTCTGCAAACAATTCTGGGTCAGCTGCACAGGTGGGAAAGCTGAAGCGAGCGGCCAAGAGGGGAAGGTAAAATAGCAACTCCTATCATAATCCTGTTCCAAGGACTTTGTACCGTGCAAAGCTGCAGCTTGAAGGGATGGCCACACCACGAGGCTGCCTGCTGCTGCTGGAGGAACCGGCTGTGCCCTTCCCTCCCAGCCCCGCAGCCCAGTCCTGCCCCTGCTGTGCCTTGGGCTCTCCGTGGCTGCCTTCGGGGTGCAGCGTGTGGATGTTAAACAAGCAGAAAATGACTCACTTGATGCTACGAGGCTGTTGTTTGGGCAGGTTAACGAGACAGTGTGGGTTTGAGGAAGGGCCTGACAGCAGCCAACTGGTGCAGGTGGGTGAGGTGTGGGGTGCCAAGGATGCCCTGGAGGAACCGTAAGTTTTAGTGCCTGCAGCACCCTACGTCAGAGAGAGGCTCAGGACCAGCACACGATGAGCTGCCTCCTCCTCTGCGCCTCGAACATCGCAACTTCTGGCGTTGGCTGACACCTCTAGGCCACACATTTGAAAAACAGAATGATTGGCCTTTACTGAGTTCCTGCCGCCGTTCAGGTTGTATCACTGGAAATTGTTTCCTTTTCAGGTAGGGGAGCCCCACTGCATGGAGTCGGCTCCACAGCTGTGCCCTCCCAGGCTCCCTGCCCGTACCTCTGGACATTCAGTTTGTTTTCCTGACTGGTCCTGATCTCTGAGCTGAGCTTTGCAAAGGTCTGTCCTGGCCCCAGGATATTTCCATGAGGAAAATCAGCTCAGAGTCCAGCAATGCACACAGAGATGCAATTGTTTTCTCTATCAGCAGCATTCAGCAAACATTTCCAAAGAATTCCCTCTGCATTTCCTCCCACGGTCATTCTGTAGCAGAAGAACCACCAGCCAGACCTTGCCTTTCAGCAAGTCCCTTATTTTCATCAGCAGCCTTCACCACCTTCATTTTTTCTCTGCTTAGCAGTTTAATTGAACACATTGATCAGCACAAACCCAAGAACAAATCCTTCACCCTGAAATCTGAACTTTTATCCCTCCCATCTTCTTCCTGTCCTTCAAACAGTACCTGTCTACATGGGATCTTCCCAAGACTGCTCAGATTCTGGAAGAGCCCTTACTGGACCTTCAGGAACCCCTCTGGAAATTCAGGTAGATAAATGTGCCACGTCTTCCTTAGCCATGTGCTTGCTGGCTGCTTCCAAGAAGAGCGATGAATTTGTGAGCCATCAGTTTTTGTTGCCAAATAATTGTCTACGCTTCTGCCTCGCCTTTGCCAGCAGACACACACATCTCCTCCGCTCGTGTGTCACTGGAGGGTGTTTGTTGTCACTTGAGTTGGGCTCAAGACTCCCATGGTCCTGTGGAAGGAAACACACCCTGGGCTCTTTGACGTTCTCCTTAATAAAAGCACAAGCAAGAATCAAATCTTATCACAACAGATGGAGTGGCAAATGACAAGCAGCAATGTCATTAACAAGGTTTAATTAGTTTGGCCCTTTTGCGTGCCTTTTTGAGTACGGGAGCATGTATAATGGATATCCATGTACACTGCAATTCAGGTGCCTCATGCTCTTAACTTCAACGTTATTTCATCTCCAAAGGTAGGAAGGAAACCTTCTTGTTTCTGAGGAAGGCACGGAGCCTTTTCTCATCCAGGAGCAACACCGCTGCCGCAGCCGAGCAAGGAAGGAGACGTGGCCAGGCACAGCCAGAGCTGTCGCTGTTTTACATCCCTCCCTTCGGCACGGATGGGAATGGCTGGGGGTTAAACTTCCTTCCAGCTGCCTCAGCCGAGCGATCCAGCGATGTTTCCATCCAGCATGAGACGTTCGGCAGGAGCGGAGTTGGGGAGCCCACCCGGATCAGCAGGACCAAGCGGGTCCTCGCTCAGGTTGGTTTGCAGAGGAGCTCAGGGCGAGGAGGCAACGTTGGACCATGAGCAGCTGAAATTACAGGTGTGCACCAGTCCAAAGAGCGACAAGACAAATTCCCAGAAGAAAACTTCACTAAGAGCCTTATAATGGGAAAACCTTCTCCCATCCATTGGTCTAGGACATCCCCAAGCTGCAAAAAAACCTGGGGAAGAAGCAGCTTCTCCAAATCCTGTAGAAGGAAGGCACGAAGCATGGTCGAAGCTGCCCGACCACCCCGGACTGGGATGCCTCGCCATGCAGGCGGACATGGCCGGAGCTGGCACTGGTGGTGTTTTCTGGGAATGACACCCTTTGGTGACGACGCACTCTGGGAACAAGGAAACGCCGATGTTTTTTTCACCATTGTGCTGGGAAGAGGCTGGATGGGGAAGGCCTCTGTGGTGTAGGGTTGGGAAGGGGTCTGGCTGCAGGGAAGAGGGGAAGGGGAGGGACTGGACCTAAAGTAAATGCTGGGGGTTTGTCAGGGGAGCACAAAATAAAATTAAATTTGGAAATTTTCAGTTGAGGTTAACCTGAAACATGTAAATCATGTGCCGAAGGGTGGGGAAGAGCTGGATTGAAACTCAGGGTAGCTTTCAAGTGGAAAGAAATGCCTTTCCAAACTCAAAAAGCTCCCTGATGGAAATGCTGAAGTGAAGCCCTGGGCTAGGGAGGGTTTTTCTCTCAAGCGGAACGGGGAGGATTTCTCCAAAGCAGAACAATTTCCACGGCTGACGGCAGGCGCCGCACACCTTTGGGCAGCAGCTGGCCCCGAGGGGGCTGTGTGCTGCGGTGTGGGAGACACGGATGGAGGAGAGCAGCTGGAAGAGCCTCGGGCTCCTTGGCATGGGGGCCACGGGGACAGAGCTTGGCACATCCATCCTGCATGCAGAGAGGGCCAGTTCTCCCAAATTTGGGCTATTTACCCTTGTGGAAATCCCGTTTTCCCACTACAGGGAAAGTCAAACATAATTTATCCATCCCTGCTGCTGCAGCCTCTCCAGCCGTGGCCAGGGAGCATTTTGGGAACACCCGCTCGGGGAAACAGCTGCGAGAAATCCCCGGTTTTCCCTTCCTGACCTCCCCGGCCCCATTCCCCAGGACCTGGAGTCATTTAACAGCTTTTAGAAAGAGACGAGTCCCGTAGGGTTTTGGACTCATTTCTCTGGGGAAAGGCAGCACCAGGGGATGGTCTCTCTCCTTTTGTGCTTGAGCCTGGGCTGATTTTGGCAGGTCAAGGCCAGCCAGGCTGGGGACCCTTATCCCTCCCCTGGATCCAAGAACTTTTTGGGGACTGGGGTGAGCCTTGGGGACAGCAGCAGGGGTCTTGCCAACCCCGAGGCTGGCCAGTCTTGGTGACGGCGGGAGCAAAGGCAAAATAAATGTGCAGGGGGAATGTTGACCTCACCCTCATCCCCCAAATTGTGCAGCAGCCTTCGAGAGGGCAACCAAAATAGGGATTTTATTTTTGGGGTTTTAGGAGCTTGCACCCAGCCGTGGTCCTTGGGGAGGGGACGTTTGGCAGGATGAAATATCACCTTAAACCTTTCCCTCCTCTACGCGGCGGCTCGGTGGTGCCGTGGCCTGGGGACGGGGTGGCTGCGGGTGACGCGGAGCCGCACGCAGGCTGGTTGCGTTAGGGGACGGGAAAGCTGACACCGCATTTGGGAAACTCTGTAAGGGGAGACTTCACCGAGGGAAACATCGGGATGGCTGCACCACGGCGGCTGGGAGAGCGCGCTGAGAAGTCAGTCGGGCTTTTCCTGAAATACCGGTGCTGGGGTGTGCAGCCCGCTTCCTCAACTGGATTTCCCCCAGCACACCCAGTGGGAGACACCAGCACGAAGGGCTGCTTCTGTCCTTTGCAGAGAGGATGTGAAAATACCCCATTTACTCCCAAATCTCCCGTCTTTTTACCCAAAGGTGGTGGGAGGCAGGTGGAAGTGGTCACAGGGGTGCTTTTGGGCAGAGATGGTCTGAAAAGCAGATTTTGGAGGTAAGCAACATTGGATTTTGGTCCAAAAGCAAAGATTACAGGGGGATTTCCCCAAG
>NW_010100878.1:34177-35844 GCF_000699245.1 Pterocles gutturalis
GAAAGAGGCTGATCCTCACGGGAAACCAGGGAGATAACAATGTTAAAAACAGAGTTTTTGGGGCTGTGTCTGACTTCTGCTCTGCAGAGACACCAAAGCCGGAGAGGAGCCAAGAAGAGAGGCAGAGCTTGGGAGAAAGAGAAATCCTCACCCAGCCCGGCTCAGCAGAGCTGGAGAAGGGAGGAGAAAAGGCTCCGAAACACCAAAATCCTGCAAACACAGCGACTGGAGCCTTACAAGCTCCGGGGCTTCATCATTGCTGGGTTCATCCTTCTGGGTGTGTGAAGGTGCCAGACCCAACCCTGGAAACTCAATTATTTCTGCGTTTCCTGAGCCTACGGGCAGATACCGGCCGTGCTTCGGAAACCTGCTCCTCGTTTCGTCCGGTGAGGCTGGGAGGGGGAACACGAAACTATAAATATTCTGTTTTCTCCACGGCTGTCCAGCACCACCGAGCTCCTTCCTTCCCTTGTGCAAACCCCCAGCAGCAGCCGAAGCAACGAAATTGTGGTTCCCGGGCTTCCCACAGGGATATTGGAAGAGAAATCACCACAGAGATGGGTTTGGGTTTGGGTTTTTTTTTTTGAGACTTGCAAGCTCCACACTCTTGTCTTCACTTTTATTTTGTGTTTTCCAGTTTCAAGTCAGGCTGGGTTTCTTTTCCCACAGTTTTTCTTACTGGGAGGTAATTCTGGGATGCTCAAACTGAGCGGGGGGGGCGGTGAGTTGCTTGCTCTCAGCATCCCATTTTCCGCCGGTTCCTCTTTCCATTTAAAAATGCACAAACTGATACAGACCATCATTTCAGGGCTGGGATTTTTACACTGGGGCTTTAAAGCAAGTGAAAAATCTCCCACTTACACTACGAAACCTCATCTCCAAAAAATCACACCCAAAACCCACCATCCCTGGCCCCGACCTGGCAGCGCATCTTGGCTTCACGCTGTTGCCTCCAAACCTTGTTTTCTTTCTATTTTTTTTTTTTTTCTGTGCTCTCGGTGGAGTCAGATTTTCCAAGCAGCCCTCTCCAATTTGGTCATTAAAACTTCACTTCATCCTTTTTTTTTTTTTTAATTTTTTTTTTTTTTTTTTTGGCCCGGCTGGGCAGGGGGTTGGAGCTCCCGCAGCGCCCGCACACGTACGCGCACACGCATGCGTGCGCACCCGCGAAGATTTATGAGTCTCAGAAGATGCTTCATAAAATATTTACAAAGTGGAGCTTCGAGCGCGAATGTTTGACTCGGCCACGAGCCGGCCACGGCTGTCAGGCCTCTGGGTGGCATGAAGGGGGAATATAAACAGACCTTTTTTTCCATTCCCAAAAAAACACTATAAACCTTTGTGGTTCAAAAGTGTTTTAGCTTTTTTTTTTTTTTTTTTTTTTTTTTTTTTCTTTTTTTTTTTTTTTCCCGCTGGCTGGTGCCAAGCCCAGCGGAGCAGCGGGGCAGCTCACTGCCTTCGCTCGACGTGGGATGTTTTGCAAATAAATGCAGAGACTTGTACCCAGTCTCATCGTGGGCACTTGATGGTTTCAGCTTATTTTTTGGTGAAAAAAAAAAAATAATCAGATTTTTCTGGACAGACTGGGGTGGTGCTTTTGAAGGTCAGGGCTGCAGGTGACACGGGTGCCCAGGAGGTGGTGGCGCATTAAATCCATCATGGGTTAA
>NW_010100878.1:35878-36132 GCF_000699245.1 Pterocles gutturalis
ATAGGGCTTAACTGGGGGTAACTGGTGGGGTTAATGGGTGTTAAATGGGAGGAGTGATGTGTGTTAACTGGAGACAGGTGCCTGAACTGGTGGATGGCCCCTGTAAAATGGGGGCAACGGGCGTTTCAAGGGTCCGTGGCTGTTAAATGGGGTTCGCGTGCTAAAACCCGGCTTCTACAGCGGGTCCCTGGGCCACCAGGTCACGGCTGCTGGGACCAGCCCGCCCTCCCCGCCCGCCTTTTTTCCTGTGGAGC
>NW_010100878.1:36224-36541 GCF_000699245.1 Pterocles gutturalis
TCTGTGTCCTGACCTTGGCCGGTCTTTCCAGCCGAAACGCTTCACCCAAACCGAACCGTTCACCACCGGCCCGAGGAGGAGAGCAACAAAACCCCGGCCAGTGCTGCTGCCTCCTTTGAGATATTTCCCTATAAAATCAAAAATCAAGAAAAAAATCAAATCAAATCTGTTTCTAACTCAGCGCTGCTTCCAGATGAACAACTGAAACTTTTTTTTCTGGCTGACCTTATCAAAACCTTGCGTTTTTCTTTTTATTTTTTTTTCTTTTTCTTTCCCTTTTTCTTTCCCTTTTTCTTTCCCTTTTTCTTTCTCTTTCC
>NW_010100878.1:36707-38761 GCF_000699245.1 Pterocles gutturalis
TTTCCCTTTTTCTTTCTCCTTCCCTTTCCCTTTCCCTTTTTCTTTCCCTTTTTCTTTCCCTCTTTCTTTCCCTCTTTCTCTTTCTCTTTTCCTTTCTTCATTCTTTTTCTTTTTTTCTTTTCCTTTTCCCTTCCTTTTTTTTTTTTTCTTTTTAAATGTGATTTTTGCCAGAATTGGCCCATCTTTGAGCCAACCCACTGGAAGCGCAAGAAGGAGGCAAAGACAATTCTTCCTGTGCCTGAACCAGCCCAGACCCACGCAGGCAACGACCCAGCCTTGGGAACGTCTCAAATCCTTGTTTTGCATAAATATAATTTTGCAGCAGATGAAACAAAAGCAATGGGGCTGTTCACAGGAGTACGTGGAGGTTTCTGCGGAAAACTGGAAAATAAAATCAAGCTCTTGCCATCCTTCAGCCTTCTTTGCTCTCCCAAAAGAAAAACCAAATTTCCCGATCGTCCCCATCCCCAGGTCGGGCTGTAACATCGCTCCACCCTCGCTTACCCCCAGGCAGCAGAGAAAGACGATAACCAGCAAGAAATCAATAAAATCCTCCTTTTATTTTCACTTTGTCGTGAGTATGTAACAGCATCACACCCGAGTTTATGTTTGTTTAAAAAAAATATCATACTGCATTTTCTTTTTTTCCCCACTGTTCAGAATAAATGGTAAAAATGTAATAAATGTAAACTGCGCTTGGCACCATTTGGGTCAATAAATAACATTTTAAAAAACAAAAAAAAAAAGAGAGAAAGAAAGAACGCATTACGTAGATGGCACACTATGGTATCTAAATAAATAACATAAGTTACTTCGAATAAATAGAGAGTATCTAAAATATAGATGCATTGCATCAACTTCTGCAGATGGTCGGGCAGACCCGACGATACCGGGATGGGTTGATCCGGATGGTGCCGAGCGGAGCTGGGGGCTGGACCGCGCGCTCCCGCCCCGCTCCCGCCGACAGCGGTGAACCAAATCTCCTTTTTTTATCCTTTTTTTCCTTTTTTTTCCCCCCCCCCTCCTCTTGGGCCTCAAGTTTGAGGCTACGCCTTGTTTAACCCCAACCGAAAACATGTGGTCGCCCCGCTGATGCCGGGAAGGGGGCTGAGGTTTTGGAACAGCGACGAAAAAGAATTTGTCTTGATAAATGGGGAAAGTGATTTCTTCCCAGCGCGTTTCTGGACCTGTTTAAATAAGGAACGCTCCCTCTGCCAGTGCTTTCATCGAGTGGAAACAATGATGTTAGACCCGTTTTCCCCTCGCAGATACCAAATCGGGAGCCAGCCCGCGGCGGCGAATGGGATCCCGACGGATGCGAGTGATGGGTGGATCCGAGCCAGCGCCGGAGCCGCGGCATTTTGGCCGCCCCCCGCCCCGGCCGGCGTTACACAAACACGGGCGGACATATAGCGCTGTGTATAGTCCAACACAACGAACCATCCCATAACTCACCGGCGGCCAGCCGGGATAACATAACACTCGTATTTTGCGCTGTCACAACCACCGGGATACTTTTAAACATCTCGTCGTGTTTCCAACCCTCCTGGATTTTCCAACACCCTCATCTCCTGGGGAGAGATGCTGCAAAGCAACCTCAAAAAACCCCAAAAAACCCCCAAATCCCGACCTCAACACACCCCCCATTACAGATGTTGCACGCCGTTTATTATTATGAACGATAAATAACGCATGGGATGATGAGGATGGAGCCAGATTAAATTTTGCTGTAGCTCTGAGCAGGGAATTTTCCAGCCTTTTCTGCCCTTTCTGCATTGTCGACATTCCTCCGGACAGCTCCAGCTCCTATTACAGCCGCGCGGGCTGGAGAAATGGAAAGCATTAGGGAAATCTCGGCCTTTCTATTGGAACCACATTGCCGTGCCCGCGCGGCGGCGGAGCGGCGCAGGATGGGACGGGTCGAGCGATGCTCCTGCAGCGGCGCCGGAGATTCGCGCAGAAAATGACCCCAAAGGAGACACAGAAAAGACAAACAAAAATCCATCCTTTGGCCGCAACGCTCCTGCTAACCCCGGACCTGGCTGGGGAATTTT
>NW_010100878.1:38834-39788 GCF_000699245.1 Pterocles gutturalis
CGGCTGGCGGATGTTGGCCGCTTCCCCTGCACCTCTGACCAGCCCGGGGCTCGGCTGCCAGCGGGGTGGAAGGAAAAATAAGAAGAGAAATAAAAATATATTAATTGGTTTGTAACACACGCATTGCGTCGCGTTTTTCCCTGGTTTTTGGGGTTGCGAGCGGGATTTGCTCCGTGCATGGTGGCACCGGGGGGTGCTCTGCAGCTGGGTGCCCGGCTTGTAAATTGTAAAAAATTTCCCAAACCAAGGTGCAAAGAGCCCCTGGGGGAAATGCCACAGCTCCGACATCTCCCAGACACCTCCCTGGGCTGGGGGAACACGAGCGGAGGAAACTCCAGGAAACGCGGCTGCAAATCCTCCTCCCGCGGCGCCGGGTCCTGCGCTGCTTCTGCAACGCCTTCCCTTGCTTTATTGCTCTCATTCCCTTTTTTTTTTTTTTTTTTACTGGAGGCTTCTGCAACAAAACTAATTTTAGTTTTATAGTAGTGAGAACTGGAAAGCACCCAAGCCCTTGAGAGTGCACTTATTATTATTAGATTTGGGTGCTTTTTTTTTTTTTTTCCTTTTTTTTTTTTTAAGTCAAGTGCGAGCCGCTTATCTGCCGTGAGCACGGCACCGATCACACCGACGGTGTCCCCATCCTGCTCCCACCACACATCCCCCCCGGCGGCTTATTTTGGGCCATTTTTTCTAATTTCCATCCAAACCCAGTGGCGCAAACCCTCCCTCCTGGCGCTGCAGCACCGTGCAAGGCTGTTTGGGGAGCTCCGTGCACCTGCAGCGTGAGTTTGCTGGGTCCCAGCGGCCTTTGCACCCCTGGGGTGTGGGGTCACCAGCTTTTGGGGCTTCCCCAGCACGCGCAACACCCCACGGACAGTTTCGCGCCCCGTGCCCGCGGCTGCCTTCTCCCTTTCCCAACAGCGAGGGGAAAAATCCGCGTTGCAGGCTGGAGCC
>NW_010100879.1:0-5727 GCF_000699245.1 Pterocles gutturalis
AATGTTTCTATGATTCTATGATTCTATGAATCGGATGCAGAAATTATTGAAGAATGGGGTAACAATGTTTTTACAGTAGTCCTGAGAAAACTATCTGTGTATTGTGTACTACGGTAATGAAATGAGAACTGTATTTTTAAAACTCTGTTCTGTTAAATGCAGTTAATGAAACCATTGCCGTCTACCAAAGAAATAAATACTTTTTCTCCTAGTTGGTCCTGACTAGGTCTCATTTGGACTACCATATTTATTCAGTATAGCAATTTAAAATGACAATTGAAGCTTAAATGTCAGTTCAGAGAATGAAACCTACAAGGAAGCCTACAAGTGCAGAACTGTATACAGACATAATTAAAAAGGGGGGGGGGGGGGGGTCTGTGGAAGAAAATAGTATAGACAAAGTAAAATATTTATAAAGTGGGAAAGATCCAGCAGTTGTTTGATAGTAGGAGCTGAGAAACAAGGCAGTTATGGAAAGTAAGAGAGAAAATATTAACAGATGAATGTATGGAAATGCTTATTCTCTAGAATGAACCAAGTATATTCTACTGCTGCTTTTGCAAGAGGAAGATGTCCTATTGAGGCAAGTATCAGAAAAGACTGCTAAATAAACAGAGGCAATTTTTTTTTTAATTCACATTTCATTAATTGGTTTATTTGGTATGATTTTTCAAGCAATGCTGCAACATAAGCCTAGATGTTTATTTTGTGGCATCCTATCAAATATCCCGTTCTAAATGGTCTATTGAAGTAAAAATGATCATTTGTATGGTTCTTAAGATACTGTTCTCCCATCGACTATACCAACTGTCAATTTTACTTTAAGGATAGTTAAAAGGTTCACATTTACTGCTGCAGTGTCATGACGGTAGGTGCTAAAGAGGTTCTCTCTATTAGGGAGGACTGAAAATTTCTGGGAACGTATTTTTTCAGTCACTCATTTGTGCCTTAGTGATTTTTAAAATATTGGTAGGTAAGCAAAAGTGTTGACATCATCTAGTGTCAGAGATAATTTATTGGTTAGTTAATACCATGCTTTTCAAGTTTCCTGAAATAATGATCTACATGGGGAGTGGCATCTGTTTTGTATGCAATAAACTACCTTCACTTTGGCAACCTGTTCCTCTACTTGAGTGAGCATACAAAAGCATATGAATCTGTATATTTCATAGGAAATGTGTCTTTGAATGCACTGTTTTCAGACATGCAGATTAACTTGATTATTGGACTTTTTATTTTAAGACATAATGGATAGAGTGATGAACATCATTTAACATAAGAAATACTCCTCCCCTCTTGCTTGTGATTTTGCAAACTGAGGAGGAGTGATTTATGTTAGAAAACCACAGATTAAGCAAATAGAGCCTCAAGAGACACTTCTGAGAATCGTGTGTGTGCTCTTTCAGAGTGAACATTCGATCAGTTCTTTAGAGTAAGATGTACAAAGTCTAAATTTCTAGGATATAGGAGCCATATTTTCGGGTGTTCTTTTCAAAAGCTCTTGTCCCTGACACTGACCACTATTAAAATATTGTGTTCTTTTCTGGGAGGTCAGCGTTGGGTCTTAAATACAACTTTTCTTAGAATAGCTAAAATATACTTTATGTTTGAAATTACTATTGTCATGCTAGATTAATTGCTGACATTTTTCACCATTAGCTGTCCTCATATTGCACTTTGGCATATAAAAAGATCTGGGAAAATATATGTTGAAACCAGTGCTTTAAAGATGACAAATCTAGGGGAAAAAACCCTCAAAACAAGATAAATCCAGAAACTGGAAATCTTTTGTGTATTTCAGCATAGGTATTAAATGAATTTCTGTATCTCCCAAGAATATTTATAGATTTGCATGGCCTGAATGTTGATCCATTCGAAATGCAGTTTATGCGTAGGTATCTCTGTATTTGTACAGCAATACTCTCTTCCACAATGTTTTCCTATATGAAGTTCTTTCAAGATCAAGATATTATAAAGAGAAGATATTTAATGAAAGAAATGGCTATGAAAGAAATTTAAAGTTTAAGTGAAAATAGGCATAAAGTAGACAAGATATTTCTATTTATATCTAAAAAAGCAATAGAATGGATTCATTCATCAGCGAGTGCAAGCAAAATGAAAAAGAAATCTTCCTAGTCCAGAGGACAGTCAAAAGAATTATATTGTTACTCATAGGAACATCCAGGTTGTGTGTTATAAAAGTTAAGGATGGTTATGAAATTAAGTACAATGTCTATACAAATAAGCTTTTACATTTTATATTTCTGCTCCAGATAGGAAGGCTGTTAGTAGACAAGAAGTAGTTTAAGTAGAAATCAAAGCTGTATAGAGATATAATCACCTATAATTCTCATTTGCATGAAGTTTGTCAAGAAGGGAGTGGGGAAAAAAATAAAAAGAAAAAGACCAAAATTATTAATATCTTGCTTTCCTTAACTGAATTCCATGTCCTTTCTTGATTTTATGGATATTCAAACATATACCAAGATGGGTGTTTCAGTTACGTAAATGTCTGATAAGTTACTGTTAAGTTACGTTCTTCTGCTCCTAGAATTCATTACTCCTGGAATTGTTTACATTTAATCTATATGTTCAGTCTAATAGTGAATGTAAGTTTATAAATTACATAATCAGTGAAAAAAGCTGAATGTATAGTGAACTAAGATTTTTCATAGGAAATCATGTCAGAAAAATCAGGTAAATTTTGAAAAGGCAAATCAGGATGAGCATGTATATTAAAAAAAAAAAATGATGTTAGCATGTAGCAGACATCCTTTGAAGGAATCTTTGGGAGAAATGCACCACTTAGCCTACAAACATCAGGGGTTGCAGTTTCTATGGCCACTAGATTAACTTTTTGGGCACTTGGAAATACAGTGTTCCAGGCAAGAATCTGATAGTTTCTCTGGATCTGAGTGAGACCAATTCCTCCTCCAGTGTCCATAGCACTGTCAAGAAAATTATTGAAAGCAGAGGGGCCTATTTTTTAGGGGGGCAGAATTGGGGGGAAGGAGGAGTAGTGTCTGTCTTTTCATGCCTGCAGCACAAAATTGCCTTAAGAAACTTTCCTGGGAGGGTGTGTTATATGAGTGTATATATCTGTTTAATTACTAGATAAGGTACCAAACTTTAAACAAGTGCAAACAGCAGGGGATTCTCTTCTTGAGTAGTTCTTTTTTTTCCTTCTTGACTCTTCTCAACTTTTCTGCTTGTTTTTTCTGTGATAAGGATGAGCATGGAGCAGTACTACACAGAAATCTGATAGGCTTCTGTGAGAAATTCTGCTCTATGCAACTAGTGCAACTCTATGATTAAGTACTTTATGAAGATCTATTTTCTTGAAGCAAGACCCATGACATCTTTCATAATGCCTAATGTGGAGAAAAGAGTAGAGATATAGACTGATATTTTGTGTTTGGATGAACTAATGATTAAACTACTAATAACTGTAAAATTACTTTGAGAAAGGTAGTTCTGTGATGTTATAAAGATTAGATCATTACAATTTGAAAAACAAAACTAAACATAATGAAAATTTGTACAAGATTAAATAGACTTATGACTGTGAGACCATCAATTTGGGATTCCAGGCTATCAAGAGCTCATTAACCTGAAATGCGTTTTTGCTTTGAATTAATAGTGGTATTAGTATCAGTTATAGCCAACATGGCTTACCAAAGGCAGATCTTGCCTGAGCAATCTAGTGGCTTTCTGTGATGGAGTGACGGCTTCGGTGGACACAGGAAGGGCGATGGATGTAATCTACCTGGACTTGTGCAAAGCCTTTGACATGGTCCCTCACCACATCCTTCTCTCTAAATTGGAGAGGTGTGGATTTGAACGCTGGACTGTTCAATGGATAAAGAATTGGTTGTCTGGTTGCAGCCAAAGGGTTGTGGTCGACGGCTCTATGTCTGGATGGAGGCTGGTCACAAGTGGTGTCCCTCAAGGGTCTGTCTTGGGACCGGTGCTCTTCAACATCTTTATCAACAACATAGATGAGGGAATCGAGTGCACCCTCAGCAAATTTGCAGATGACACCAAGCTGAGTGGTGTAGTTGATACAATAGAGGGAAGGGATGCCATCCAGAGGGACTGGACAGGCTGGAGAAGTGGCCCATGAGAACCTAATGAGGTTCAAGAAGGCCAACTGCAAGGTGTTGTACTTGGGCCAGGGCAATCCCAGGTACTGGCATAGACTGAGAGAAGAATGAGAATAAGGGTCAATGGTTTTAAACTAAGAGAGGGGAGATTAAGGTTGGATATTAGGTGGAAGTTTTTCACACAGAGGGTGGTGAGACTCTGGAACAGGTTGCCCAGAGAAGCTGTGGATGCCCCGTCCCTGGAGGTGTTCAAGGCCAGGCTGGATGGGGCCCTGGGCAGCCTGCTCTAGGGGTTGGCAACCCTGCCCACAGCAGGGGGTTTGAAACTAGATGATCTTTAAGGTCCTTTTCAAACCAGGCCATTCTATTATTCTATGATTAGTGCTTATGTTTTTGTTAGTCTACCTTTGAGGTTATTAAAAAGTTGTATGATTAAATGATTTTATTTTAGAAATTAATTTAATTTGACCCATCATTGAAAATATTAGTAACAAATTGACAAATTCCAACAAACTGGTTTGGAATGGTTTTGAAGCCTCACTCCGGACTATACCGTGTACTTCTGAACAGACCAAGAACTAAAGACCCAGTAACTGAAAATGTGAGAGCTGGAAATAAAGTAATTGAAAATAGCATAAATTCCAGTGGGAATATTCTTGTGCCCTGTGTTTTCTGTTGGCTTCACTGTTGTTCTTCATGCAGTGTGCAGTTTCTGTTTTGGAGCTTTTAAAATATTAAACAGTTATATTTTTTTCATTTTTTAAAGTATAAATATTGTAAAAAATATTGCAAGCATTTAGAAATGTCTTATTGGCTTGGTAACTTGAGTTTATTTTATGGAAACTTGCTACAGAAAAGGTTTTAATCTTGTGTAAAGTGGAAGTATACAAATCTTTTTGATGTGTATGTCACTACTTGTCATGTTTTTGACTCCTTAATTACAAATTAGAAAAAATCAAGGTTCGAAAGATCAAGAGACATTAAAGTAGAAGACATTTCCTTAAGACAAAAAAAAAAAAAAAGGCTATTCATATACACCAAGAGCAGAGGTTACTATGAATAATAATTTTATTTTTTTCTTTTTTTTAAATTTTATTTAAATGAACTGGCTTTGTTCATCTTTCTTTGAATTGCAATATGGTTAATACTGTCCTGACTGTTACTGCAAATAGGTAAGCTAAAGTTATTTTTCTCTACTCAATATAGATATTCTGTTGAATGTGAAGAATTAATAACTCTCCAATTCACTGTGTTTTTTTAGTCTGCTCACTAAACAGTGCATATTTGTTTACTAATTAGAAGTTCAATACAGGTTTATGTATTTTCCTTGCACAGCAGACAGAACAGGATGATCACATAATTTCTGTTCCTTAGATTATTGTTATTATTAACACTGTATCTTTTGTTTTCCTTTATAATCACTTACATTGCTGTGATTCTTTTCTTCCCCTCACCTCTCCCTGGACAGCCCAAAAGAAAGAAAAAGGAAAGAATAAAACCTTGGTTGTTAAATTCTAAACTCTACTGTAGGAATTCTTGCCAAAGAAGTTCATATGTGATACCAACATCATGTGATGATTTGGCTTTAGATAATATCTTATATATACAAAATCTCTCAGAACTA
>NW_010100880.1:0-24216 GCF_000699245.1 Pterocles gutturalis
TATATATATATTTTATATATGTATATATTTTATACATGTAGGTATTAAATGAAAAAGTACTTCTGTTAGTGAATTTATTTTTAAATTCTGCAGAGAGGGTTACATCATTATGTCACACAAGGGTACACTGTTGAATCCTAACTCACGCTTACCTGCAAGTAATGTTGTTGGCTTACATTTGCATAAATATGAAAAATCCCTGGGACTATCTCTGCTACCTGCTTCCTTGCTCAGACAATAGAGTAGAAAGGTGTTGCACATTTAATTCATCAGCACCTCCTGCCTGTGAAGCACTTGAATTTCCAGGTTTATTCAGTACTATGGTTTCCAGTGAGATTTTATTCTCTCAAGGAAATCTCAACTATGAGATTGATGGCATGAAGAGTTAATTTAGACTTTGAATCCGAAGAAAGATCTTATTAATCCAACCTTTCTTGGGCTATTATAATGCCCACGTGAATAAAACCTATAACCTATACACTGTCAATAGCACATGTATTTCTATACAGAACATACCTCACAGATATGGATATAAACCTTTAAAAATTAAGTATAAGGAGCAGCAGCAGAAAAATGAAGAAAGGAAGTTTCTAATGTATATATAAAATTCTAAGTGCCATTCACAGATCAAGAGCAGAAAAATAGGAAAGACCTGTACCAAAACAGAGTAATCACTCCCGTTTTATGACAATTTCCATAAGTACAACTCAGCTGACAGAGCAGGAGTTACAGGTTTTAATTTGAATGCAACAGCTTGTTCGGGTGAGCACTTGAGGGGGGAAAAAAAAAAAAAAAAGAAAAAAAAACAGAAGAGGCCTGTGGTTGTGTCAGTCTGGCTTATGAGGCACTTTTACAATGCAGCGTTCAAGACCCTGTAACTGAGGTTACACACCAGTTATACAGTAACAAGGACAAGTATATACTAAATGCTGTGAAAGTAGCCTGGCGTCATTGCGGATAAAACTGAATGGATGGAGCCCAAGAGGCAAAGTGACCAAAATGAAAAGGAATAAAACCTGAGAAATAAACAAGTTCTGCAAGTATAGACTGGCTAGATGAAGTGTTATCTAAGCAAACAAGTCTATGGCAAACTGATACAAGGCCTCAGAAACCGTATCTCTTCCTGTAAAGGCAAAGGTTGCCTGGGAATACTTATAGCTGTTGCAGAACATCCTTCCTAGGTGCTGACAGGCAACACTTGATAGAGAGCTTACAGACCGATGCTCCAAGACTTCCAGAAAGTGTAAATGGTTAGGGGCTCCCTCCTTTGGTCACGGGTAGCCTGGCATGTCCTTGCACACATGCCTGGGCTGTTTGAAGACAAGCCCATATGCTCTAGCTGCATCCATAAATCTGCAGGCAGCTGTGGCAGCTCGGTTCTGCCCCATCACCAGGATTGATGCTTGGCAAGCCACGGGCTCAGGGCAGATGAGCAGCAGCGCCACTAGCCCTCCCCGTAGAAAGAAACTATTGTGGTGTGCAAATCCTTCCTGAGGACCTGGACAGCCATTGCACTGTAAATCATAGAATCACAAAATGGTTTGGGTTGGAAGGGACCTTCAAGATCATTGAGTTCCAGCCCCTGCCATGGGCAGGGACACCTCCCACTAGCCCAGGTTGCTCAAAGCCTCATCCAGCCTGACCTTGGACACCTCCAGTGATGGGGCATCCACATCTTCTCTGAGCAACCTGGCCCAGTACCTCACCACCCTCACAGGAAAACATTTCTTCCTCAAATCTCATCTAGATCTCTACTCTTTCAGTTTAAAAGTGTCATCCATCCCTCTGGCCATCTGCATGGCCTCCTCTGGACCCGCTCCAACAGGTCCATGAGATGGTAGACTTCATGAGTGGTCCATGCAGGACCTGTTCCTGCTCCAGATGCTCCACCACTCTCCCAGTTGCTGGTGGGTGCAAGGGGAAACTGTCAATATTGAGGCTGCAGCTGCTACCCCAGACTTCATCAGTTCTGGAAGACGTAGAGGAAGACAGCAGAGAGGCTGTCTGTCTGTCTCTGGTGGAAAACAGTCTGCCAAGAACCTCCTCTTCTCACTTCCTTCCCTCGTCTCTAACACAGTGAAGAAAACAGATTTGGATTTTTTAAATGCGTAACAATCAGAAAATCCAGCTACCATGCATTGCCTTGAATGCAGCCCGTGGTAGTGCTATGTGAAACCTGGATGATTTTCCCAATCCACTTAGAGGAAATCCACGGTCTGAGGGAGGAGTTAAGGAGTCCAGGCATAATGCAGAAGGTGGGTTTTTTGGGGACACAGAGGGGAAAGGAGACAGGAAAAGGGGTAAATCAAGGCACTTCCAAACAAGTGGTGCAGAGAAGTAAAATAAATCTGAACAAAAGATAAAGAAAAATCCTTGTGACCCATCCTAATGCAGGGCCCTATAGGTGATCACAACACAGGATAACTATGGCTCATAGAAAATCTTCTGGAAATTTCTAGGCACTATAACTTACGTGAATACGAAAGGCAGCCTCAGCTTATCCTTGACCAGGCACAATGCTGAATTTTAATCGCTCCATAAGAATTTGATAGCTTGCAGAGGGGAGAGTTTTTGTAATAAGGTTTGATAAAACATCACCCTTGGGAGAGCTCGTACATAAACACCTCCAAAGAGTTATGCAACCCTAGCACACAGCTTTCATGACAACAAATCTATCCAGAATCAGGAGCACAACCCAGGACTTAAAAAGGCTGTATCTCTGCATAGCAATGATCTTTTTCTCCGAGCAATATTTGTTCTCGACAAGGTATGCAAAGGGAAGCAGAGATGGGCTCCTCCTCCCTCTCCTAAATCTTCACTGAAATTATTGTTTTCAGGAGGAGGACTAAACCCAAGATTTTTTCCAGCAGTAGAAAACACATTGTTTGCACAATATCACCTCCCCCGAATGACAGCTCGGTGTCATTTCAGATTTTTACGATGCCATCTGACAGCCAGGGTTTCTAAGGAAACACCAATATTGGGGGAGCTGGAGGGAAAGGAAGAAAAGGACAGAACCTAAAAATAAGAACCACATGCCTCTTCCAGACATTAAAACCGCCTAATAAAAAGTTGTAAACATCTCCCCCTTGGAACAGTAACATTTCTAAGACACCCTTAAGACTCCATCCAAGCAGAAACATTTTGCACTGAACAATATTTCACTAAGTGAGTTATATTTATGAAATCACATTCTTTTAAAGGATGTTTAGAAAAATATGCTGAATGGATTATTTCTTAAATAATGGGAATTAAGAATAAATGGGAACATTATAATTTTGTGCCACTGCAGCCCCCAATAGGAGTAAAGTCTCACGTGGATAGAAGAATAGATTTCTCCTATTTGGAGTATTAATGGCTTCCATACCAGAAATATAGGATTATTTTTATTTTCTTTTTAATTAAACTGAAATGAGCGTGGTAAGAGAAAATTATATCTCTCCCCTTGAGCAATGACAGGGCATGCTGGAACTAGACTTCCAAAACACTCCAAACTCCCTGCACTAAGTGTGCCCACAGAAATGACATCACAACACAGCAAATTAGGCGCTTTTTAGGTCAAGCTACAGTTGAGTTAGGAGGAAGAAAAACTATACTAGGAATATTTTTGGAATGTTCAAAACCTCTAGTTTTTCAAAATATCATTGTTTATCCAATTAGCCCAGAAAAAAAATCTCTTCTTGGAGGGTATGCATTAGGGTTGTACTCTATAAAGGGACTCTGGTCTGAACTACAACAGCACATAGCACAATGTTGAGAACAAATTTGTTATAACTGACACAAAAATCACTAGAAGAACTTAAGTATTTTGTCATCTGTCAGAGTTACGTAGGCAACCACAACCAGTGCATGGTTAAGTGGATGATTTCACCAAATATGACTTCTGGGCTTTAGGCTACACATAAATATTCAGTTTTACTCCCAGAGAGTCACTGATACACTCCACGTACAGATCAGGAGAGAAGCATTTGTGGAAGTGAAGTCAGAATGTATTTTTGGAAGTGGTAGCCAGCCATTTGCTTGGGGTATAACTGAAGTTTTGTGCTGCTAGTGTTTAGACAGAGATCCAGAGGACATCAGTTTAGCATTACATACAGAACCTTAACACTGATTACCATGATTTACTATGAAAACTCTTTCTGGATCCAAGCTAAAAAGTTCTTATGCTATATATCCGAGACAAACAGACAGCCTTTATATCATAGATGTAAAATATATATATACATATGTACAATGGTAATTAATTGTTTCCATGCATCATTATTTAAAAGAGCATTTAGCCACAAGTTTGTAAGTATGCAAGTATACTTTTAAGTACCTAAGAGTCACCAAACATTCTCAGAGGAGCACTGGGCCATATCTCCATAAAAGAAGCAAAGCTGGACCTTCAGTCGGCTGGGAGCAGAGTCATTCCTTGTCCCACCCAGAGCATCTCCCAGCCCTGCCCGCTGCAGAGAACAACTGCCTTTCTTTTCTTTGGCTGATGGGGGCAGAGAGAGACTGCCAAGCTAAAATCACCAAAGTTCAATAACTACAGTAAAGGATAAGTGGTATATCTTCTTATTTGAAAAAAACACAAAAGTCTCATACCCACTTGCATTAGCAGCCGAGCAGCTCTCCCCTGGCTAGAGCAGTGGGAGTGCCAGGGCCTCTCCAGGTTGCTTTAATCAGCACCTTAGCCAGTCCCTTTCAATACACTGAAGGAGAAAATTCATTTTTAAGTCTTCCCATGGATCACATGCTATAAAAGAATTCATCTGGTGTCTGAGGTAAGTTAAACATTTTCAAATTCATACAGACACTACCCTGGGTTCCACGCTGCAGGAGCCCTCCTCCTGTTTGTAACACCCACCACTGGGAGAGGGGCTTCAATTAGCACCATGCACACACCTGAATTATATAGCAGAGAAAAAAAAGCACCCCTGGCTATTTCCTCCTCTCTTGTTACAGTCAGAACCACACAAATTGATCTGTGCTGTTCCTCAGTTTGTTCTTTTTCATCTTCGATTCATGATGATAAAACAACAGGAGAAAAAAAAAAAATCCTCCTGCCTGATTTAGCAAGTGGGCAGAACAAAAAGCCCAGCCTGACTAACCGCACTAACCTTTTAAAATGCTGGATTTTCATCGACTGGCTATTCCCCTTCCTTGCAGGCTGCCGAGGCTGCACAAAGGGAGAACAACAATTGCCAGTTAATCCAGTCACAGAACTCTCTAAAGGTTCAGGAGATGGAGGAGCTTGCCATTTGATATATGATTATGGGGGATTAAACCCTTCATTCATGTGACAAAATTTTAATAAGGACAGTAAATGACTCTGAGAGCAACGTGGAATATCTGCAATTGTTTAAGGATTCTTGGTGAATAAAAAAGAAGTGCAAAAACATGAGAGACAAAAAAAGGAAAATTTCCTGTCGTGTTACAAACCACACCACAGATTTACAAACCTTTTTTCATGATGCTCCTTCAAGTGACACTTCAGGAATTTGCTGTAAACCATAATCAAGAGCTGGTACCGAAGGGCCAAGGACTGAAGCAAGGTCTTGAAGGACAAACTGTCCCACCACATTTGTGAAGCAGCAGCACAGGTGAAACCCTGAACAGCTCTCTGCAAACTGCAGCTCATACTGGAAAGTAAATACTTAGTACTGGGATGCTTACATTTGCCTAAGAGAAAACACAGACAACAAGCAGAAGCATGGGAATGATTTCCACAGCAGCTATTTCTATTAATATTCCTCTTAATTCCAGTAGCACCATAAGACATTCTTCAGCATCTCATAGAGTTACTTATTTATTAATAAGTAATAAATAAGCTATTAATAATAAATAAATAAGTTCTCTAACTTATTTATTTGTAAATTTGCAGAGCAAGGTGTTCCAATGAAAACCCCACACTGCCATAGTGAGGAGGGTGGCCAAGAGTGTGTGACCCCATCCTTGGAAGTTAGGTTAGGCTTTTGTTTCCACTGGTGTTGTAAGAGGGAACTTCGGATTCCTGAGACAACTCTACAGCTGAAGAATGTTTTGGTTTTGTTCTTCTTTGTTCTGTGACAGACGCAAAAACGTGGGCTCTTCATTAGGAACCCACCATCCTTTTAAGAGTAAAATACAGAAGAGCAATGTATATGAAACCTTGTTTGATTTCTAAATAATTTAATTTTCAGAACTGATGTATATGTTTTGCTTTAAATTCTAAAACATTGCGAAATATCTTTAAAATATTAAGTGGGAAATGTTGGAACTAAAGTATATGTGACCTCCTCCTTTTTTTCATTTTCCCAGAAAAGGTTTGCGTGTCTCCTGGTCTCTAAAAATCCCTTCTATGTTTCTTCACATGAAATAAGGAATATGACTCCTTTTATCTTTTAGCACATTTCCCAGTGGAACAGTTTCAGCTTCAGTTTCAGCTAGCTGTCCACAGTGACTCCAAATTGATTTATTCCTTGTAATCGACAAACTTTGTCATCAAAATGCTGGGAAATGCTTTAATTCAATCTTAGCGTGTCTTTTAACTTTCTTTTCTCTCTTTTGCTGCTTTAACAACTTTAAAATGTTAAAGGCAATCTTTTATCTATTTATGAAGCTGTCAAAATCAAGACATTAGATTAGAAGAAACCTGTATGCTTTACTTAAAGTAGCAAATACGCAAGACAATATTTTAACTTGAGTTTTTCAGCCCAGATTGAAGACTGACAATAAGGTAGCAACAGTAAAAAATTCTAAGTTAAAAAAAATTAAACCAAAGGAGAAAAATAAAACAGCATTTCAGTTGTGTATTACAACTGTAGCAAACACTACACATTTATCCATGCGTATATATTTGTCGTTGCATGTGTTCAAGCTTGCACGTCACAATGGCGTAGACCATAAAGTTCATAAAGTCATTCTCAGTTTAGGTGTGAGCTAGTCCCATTCAAACAAGAGCATAAAAGTGTTCTTAATTTCAATTTCAGATATCTGTATAATAAATTATACTTTCAGATGTGCAAGATCATCCAAGCTACCACTAACAAAACATTAAAAGCGTGGACCAGCTAAAGTCAGACAGGGATTTTAAAAAGCCCAAAATGTCAGTGTTTATGTCTTTTCCAAGGCTAACAAGTTCTGTTTATGCCACCATACCGTATTGAATTTGGTGCCAGAGTGCATGGGTACATGTGTGTGAAACAAATGCATACATTTTGCGACCATACGTGCTGTAGATTTCAAAGTGAAGAGAGACAGACATAGATGTCCTGTACAGGCCAAACTAAATTGCTCTTTTTTAGCTGTGAAGTGCTGGTAACCACTTGTTCATGTTTTATGTAACACACTAACTTGTCTTTCCCTTTTTGTATTCCCAGTTCTCATCATTTATACATATTTAATGTTCTACTCTCAACTTGTGGCTTCATTTCATATACCGAAAAGCATGTTCAGCAAAATCTGTTTTTCTCAAAGTTCTATCATTATTTACTGTAATTTAAGATCATTAATCAACTTCTCTTCTTCTGCATTGACTTCTAGATCTCAAGTCCAAGTCTGTCATTCCTCTACCTTATATTGGCGATAGTATCTGTTTTTATGGAGGTTTGTTTTGTTATGCTCCTGTAATGTAAAACCTGCTTTTTTAATTGAGATTTTAGGCTTTTTTTCCTCCAAGATGAGCATCTGTATGCCCAGTGCAAAACTGGGTGCAGCCTCAGCTATATGCAGCAAGCTTGTGTTATTGTGCATCACGGACCTGAATTTTATTTGTAGGGTTTTGTACTAAAAAACTTCGGATCTGGGGGTTTTGGGGGTGGTTTTTTTTGATCCTTAGGATCTCAGTAGTTACTTTTCAGCATCCAGCTGTGAAAATTTTGGCCTGCACATATTGCTTGTGACTCATTGTGGTCCTTATGCCACGTGGAACCAGGATGGAGGGTGAACACCCTGCAGAGAGGAGCCTGTTCTCTCCAAAGGAAAAAAAAACCTCCACAACCCTGCTCTTGTGAAGTGTGCTTATGAGTCCCAGTGAGAAGTCACTATAGCGGAAAGGAGTTAACAGGGGGATTTATTCATATTCAGAAGCCCAGAAATCTAAATTGCTTCCACCTCCTCCCGGAGCTAGCGGCAAGGTTTTAGCAGCTGGCCCTTCAGCACTCTTCTGGTAACACATTAATGGAAATAAGATCCTTACAGTCAAGGATTGACTGTAATCCAAGTTTAAAACACCAAGTTCCAATTTTTCCAGACAATTTTGTACTTGGATGGTTTACCACTTACAGTTATCTCCAAATGTGAATGCAAAGAAGATGTAAAAGATATTTGAATACACGCATATCTTTATCCACAACATCAGTGTTCTTCCTTTCATAGTCTATATTGGCCATTAGGTGATGGAATACGATGTGTCAGCCTATGTATAAACCAAATTTACAGTTCCTTTTCAATAAATATATCACAGGGTAAAAGAATTTCCTTACTACAGCAGACTCATGGCCACCTCACTCTAAACAAATCCATCACAGAAAATTATAAGAAACCCTGTCATAGGTAAATACAATCAAAAGAATGATTTTTTTTTTTCTCCCCTCAGAGGAAATTAACTTCTAACCCAATGTTAGAGGGTGAAATACGCCTTGAAGAATGCCGATGTATATTTCTTCAGAGGAGCCAAGGATGATTCTAGATCCAGGCACTCAGGTGCCTCTTCCTGCCCCAGTTAAACTTTGGGCCTTGATTCACATAAACTTACAGCAATGGTTTCTACAACTACTGTTGGGGGTTTTTTTAATATATAGGTATTTCTGCTGCAGTAAATTGTGTGTTTGACAACTTATTGTTCTAATTGTATTTATTATTAAAACAGCAAATAACAGCAGCTAGTTTACTCTCAGTGCATCATTAATTATTTACTGGAACATGTAACTTAAGCATACCTCCTTTGATTTGTTTCTTGTCTTGAGCATCTTATCTCATCCTGCTCTTTTGACTTTCAGCTCTTAACAGTAGTCTTCCGAGAAATCCACTGCTTCACATTGCCCACCTCTGTATTTCTGAAACACCTCCGTATTTTTTTCTATATCTTTTCCTTCTGGCAGACTCATTAGATATTAACATAATATTCTAGTTGAGCATCTAGCTTTCATCAGCAAAATAATATTTATTCCCTGGTCTGTACTGTAGTGCTTATATTTTTGTGCACACTTGGATTACTATTTTAAAAACCGATGCATATTAAATGAAAAGCTTGTGTCAATGCCCAGAATTATGCATAGGTGCATTTGTCAGCAATGGATGTATCAGCCTCTGCATTACCATGCCTTGTATTCCTCTAATAATAAGTTCCTCTAATATTGTCTAGCTTTGACAAATATTAACAAATTAGTGTCCTGCAAATATTATGGTCTCACTATTAGTGCTGGAATCTCGTCATTGCCTCATGCCATGAGGACCATCTTTTCCTGTATTTCACGTGATGTCTCTTAGCCAGTTTTTAATCCACAGTGAAGCTTTACCTCACGTCTTGGTGGCTTCAGTAATGTCATCTTCTCAAGGACTCCTATCTATGGCTTTCTCTGAAGCCCAACAAAATAATTGTTAATCTCTCTCTGTAGATAGTCTCAATGAGGGCTGTTGGAGTAGAAAACCCTCACCAGGAGAATCTTTAGGACAGACTTAATGAAGATTTTAATAATGTACCTCCACGTGCAAAACTCTTTATAAAAATGAAAGTCATTACACAAGTAAACAAGTTTCAGGATCAAATTCCATAACTGTAAAAAAAAATCCGGGAGATGACAGTAACTTGTGATAATCTTCTAGCCAGCAATATTTATTTTTATGCTTGTATAATTTTTGAAGGATATTTAAAAATACGAGTAAAGTTTCCGGGGACAGAGTTGCAGAAGCCATCTCAACTGCTATATCAGATAAGATTTTTGAATTGGGTTTTTTTTTTATTTGAGCTACTCTCTTCACTTCTGTGTTGATGGGTTGAAGTATTTAGTATGTATCAGGTAGTTATGTTATATAGAGAGTGCTGGTAGCAAAACTGATATACATGCAGTATTACTGGCTTTAATAGAATATAAATTATTACTTTGGCTTTAATTTAGTATTTTAGTGCTACTGCAAGAACCACCTATAGAAATATCTATTTTTCCTAGGAACAATGATTAAAAGGGTTACATTATAACTTAATACGTGTGACTTTACTAAGCAAACTGTTACCAATATAGATCAACTCCCAAATGTGAAGAGTCAAACATACTTCTCTTGTTTTGTTTCCTTCTGAAAAACACCAAATAACCAGAAATATGTTCTGGATTAACTCTGTTTTTTTCTTATTTAGTTGCTGTCGCTGTTTCAGGGGTATAGGTCTCAGAAGCACTTCAGGACAAATTATATTTCATATATATGATTTCCCTGAATAAGGACTTTTTTTCTGAGTTAGAGACATGGCCTAACCTGAGGGCACGAGCTTAGTTTTGATTCGTTCAGTAACACACCTAGAGAGTAATACCATGGGAGCCTTAAAATGTTCAAGTGTTCCAGGGTAGGGCTGTATATTAGGGACTTCATAGACCATCCTTCAAATTAGACATCTTCACAAAATTCCTCAAACTGTCAGAAATAATAGACTTCCAGGGTTTATTACCCTGGAAATACCTTTATATCTAAAGATGAGTCTGCCTTTCCTTCCCTAGATCATTCTGGTAAATTAGTATTGAGTTATACAGCCTAATGAGGGAAATTAATTTCCTAAAATTACCTTCCATGAATGAAACATAAGCTATATAATCAGTTGGTTTGTTGCTTGGTTTTTGGTTTGTTTTTTTTTTTGGTTTTGTTTTTTTTTTTTTCAGAGGAAAGGGAAACACAGTAAACGGAACAAACTGGGGTGTCTTAGATGGAAAAGCACTTCATTTTCTTTACAAAACAACTTAAATAATAATTCTATTTTTACCCTCCCACTGCCTTCTATCCAATCTCTCTTCGTTTTGAAAAGATGCAATGATTGCACAGATAAAATCTTTTAGGTCTTTAGGTACTGATTCCGCATTAATTAACAATAGATCTAAAGATTACCTATACAGGATATCTTTGGATCATCTCAGAAATACTTCTTCAGGTAGGAGCTTACGATATACATAATTCAAATGGGACACATTTTCCTCCTCCTGTATTATTAGCAGCTCTTCAAAAAGTGCACAACTTTCTAGTTTTATTCTAGAAGGCACCTCCAAATCCAGGATTAAGGCATTAATATTAATAGCCAGAATATGACCCTATTAAATTCCTGAAGCATCTTTCTACAAACTCATGAAAAGAGATTTTATTTCTTCTGGGATAAAAGAGCCAGTCTGAAAAAATAAAATGCAATTAAAACAAAAATAAATAAAAACACAACCCTCCAAATCCAGAATAAACCAACCCCAAAACCCAACCGAATGTCTTCACCACTGGCCAACTCTATCTTCCCTCCTGACAAAGGATGGGGAGTGCTGCACGACAGGAGACCTCCCTACCCATTCTCCAGCATCCCTCCGTTGAGGCAGACCAGCTCACCTTCTCTGGACTCATCGTGACAGCCCCCACAACACCCCCCAGCACTGGAACCTTCCTGCGCTCCCGTCTGCGCTGGGGCACATCTCAGCCTTCTCAGGTCCTTTACAAGATTCCAAGCGTTGAGAACACAATGGGCTGCATCTTCGGATGAGTAACTCTGTTTTTACACACCACAGGGTGATGAACCACATCCGATGGGTCTGCCTCACCATCCCCAAGCGAAGCAGGAGTCGCAGATCCTTCCGGTGAAATGGCTGGGGGATGCTGCGGAGCACCAATGAGGGAAACCACTATAGAATTGTTAAAAGTTATTAATGTTTGCAACCACTGCCGAAAAGCTCCAGCAGAGCCAGGAAGGGCTGGGGAGGATGAATGGATCACACCATCCTCCTGGCTCCTGCAGAAGGGTTTCAGTGCACTCCTGAAACAGCACGGCGGTTGTGGTAGCACGTTGCATTAGTTTTACCAGTTAATGAAAGACCTAAGGCAATCTAATTCAAGCTATTTTCTGGGGAAGCATGCCAGCTCTATTCCCAGGCCAATTATTGCTTTCACAAAGTGCTCTAAATCTGTCAACAAGCAAAAGTGTGAACTACAGTATAAAAACACGGTAAAGAAGGTGACCCAGCTGTTACAAGTGGAGTGTTTCTTCTTGCAGTGGGAGCAATGAAAGTCGGCTGATGAACAGCCAGCCTGCCCGCAGCACCACTGCATGATTAACTGACATGCTTATATTCTACTAGCACACACCAAAAAGTTTTTACCCTTTTTTTTTTTTTTAAGCTACGCAGTTTGATGGTAAATGAATGCTTATTCTCCTACAGATCATTGTTGTAAACACTTTGCAAGTGGGAACTCCTAGGTAGGCTAAAATGTCTGTCTTACTGCTGGGAGTATAACCAAAGGTAGGTAATTCATTTTTTAGCTACGGAAGTAACTACTTCTTAATACACATGGAAATATTTTTCTAAAATAAAAGTTAATAAAGGAAATGACTGAAATAAGAGTTGCAATCCATTTCCATAATAAACCAATACCTGTATCTTCCTCAAACATTCAACAACATTGTTGGGTACATAGTCCTCACAAACAGAAGTGAGAAAGCTTCTTTACATGTTTATTTCAATTCAGTATCATACAGGCCAGCATTTGAGAAATCACCCATTTGTCTTATCTCAAATACGCGAAGGCTTCTTGCCACATACGAGGTAATTTATTTTCTTCAGATGTATGTAATTAAATGAAGTGTAACACTGCATCAGTCCCCTTGAGGGCTGCTGGCATATGCTCAACAAGTGCAAGTGCTTTGGCTGTGCTCAGTTCCTCCAAGAGAGATTGATTTGCATTTGAAGCTTCCTGGGTTTAACTCTTCTACAAAAATAGCCATGACCTGCAAAGGCCAAAAGCTATTCCAGATTGTCAATATTCTCCAAGCTTTGGCTCCAGCCTGGATCTCCAGGCTGGCTGTTGACCCACCATGGCTGTAGCTCTGTAATTGCAAAAGTTATTGTGAGGACTCTCCAAGCAAAGCCCCAGCAAGCACACCGTATTTCATGGGGTGCAATTTGGTGAAATGTTATATGGGAAAAGGAGACAAGATTTTATAATCAGACAAACTAAAACTATAGGATTGATGGTGACTGTCAACCTGATTATGAGAATGAATCATGTCTGGCTCTACAGTTATTAGTCAAAATAATTCATTATTTAGTCAAAAATAACATTAAAATTTAACCAATAAAACTACTTATTGATGGCTGATTTTTTTTTTTTTTCTAGTCTAAATGTCATCTCTGTTAAGAAAATGTGAAAGAAAAAAGTCAGAAAATTATCTTGGCCATAATAAACCATCTTTCATTGTTTAAATAAATAAAAAAGTGAGACATTCTCTGATATAGATTTAGGTATATTATTTATGCAGTGAAATATTACAGCTTATTTGCAAGGGCCCTGGGGACTTAACATTATTTTTTACTAAATCTTGTCTTTATTTAAAGAAAAAAAAAAAAATCTGAAGACATGAAGTCTCCGCATATTCTTGCCATTTACATAACTTAGCCATCTCCCTGTGCCAGTAATGACTTCTACCCCAGACAGAGGTGCCTTGGTTGTTTTCTCCTGTTGACTCTGCCTTTTGTCATTTAGTAATTTCTGTCTTTCCTGAAGAGGTAAACACCAAACTGGGCAGCCTTCCAGGGCAGCTGGCATGGGATGCGAGAACATTGCCCCAGCGAACAGCCCCATGTACATATCTGATCGTTCCCCCAATAATTTGCACGTACTGCTTTGTCTTACCTTGGCTTCTCAGTAAATCTGCAAGGAGCCATGGACAAAACAACATCTGGATCCAGAGTAGAGCAGAGAAAATAACGGCAGGGGAGACAAAGAAAGCAAACTGAAAGCCATCAGAAAGTTTCAGAAAGATATATGGAACTGTTTCCCCAGTTAAACTGAGGAAATAGACCAAAAGAGAAGAAAAAGAAGGAAGAAAAACAAGCAGATGCATGGGTGCTAATAGCCCAAATGGAGTCCAGCTGCTGGACTAGAGCTTGGTGTAGTTGGATGGATTTTGATTCTGTTGTCAGATGTCTGTGTGATGCCTTTACTTAGAAACAAGCAGAACTATTCGATTCTCATCAGACAATAAATAAACCTAGCCTCCAAATGAGATAAACATCTTGAAAACTGAACTCTTCAACTTTTATTAGTGACTGAATAGCTCTAGGTGTTTCTAAGCAAAAATCAATGGAGAGATTGGCTGCAGCAGCTTGCCAGGAGGTTATGGACAAGATGTCCATTGAACAGATAGGCGGCATATTCAGAGACCAAATGCTGCCCTTTGTGTCAGGGACCAGGTGCACAGGAGACAATTCCCCACCTTTCACTCCATTGGAGCAACACAAGGAGGACCATCGATCACCGGCTCTCTGCAGTGTGTGGAGCATCGTCTGAGACGGGCATGTTGGTGATTAGCGACTGTGGTGCCCAGACTTGGCTCACTGACGAAGGATTCAGGCAGCATTCGATCAGGTCAACAGCTTACCCTATGAGCTTCATCAGTCGAGACTTCATTGCTGGAGCCACTGTTTCTGCCAGGGAGGTATGTACATTCTTTTCCTGCATCTACAGCTGGTCCCACTACACTTAATGGGGCACCTGGTGGAAAGCCAGTACCTTCATAAATGTTTGATTTCTACCTAGGGTGGAAAGATTCTTCCTTCAACAATCCAAAGGTGTCTGGTTCTTCAGGGATGGAACAGAACTGTCCACTACCAGCAGAAGAGAGATGCAGAAATCTGAAGTCACAAGTTTTAGCGTTTGTCCTTGCAAAGGGAGATCCCTTACCAGGCTCCAATCTCCAGATGGTTTAAACCTGATTAATTTCCAATGAATTTCTAATAAAATTCTGTGACAGAATTAGTTGAGGAATACATTTGGCGAGACTCCATTTTTACAATTGCTACACCTTTGGGTATGAGCAGACATGTAGTCTCCACCCCACTGGATCCTTAAGGGGATTTTTGTATACTTCCATTGCAAATACTTGTACAATTTACACATGAAATATTTCCATGGATGGCAGAAGTTACAGCCTGCCATTCAGTTTGATTTAAGTATTGATATTTTTCTTTCACTACTGTGTCAGTCAATGCCTGGCATTAGGAAGTAAAAATCACTGGATATTTTCAAATTATGTTACAGGTTTTAAATATATTTTAAGCATTTTGCCAAAAATCTCGTGTTTTCAGAGGAAATTGAATTTTTTGAGTATTTTTAATTATGTCATTAATGGCTTGTCAGCTATCTGTGTTTCCACAACTAGTTTTACACATCTCTAATCATATAATTTCAGACATTTCCCTTTTATAGTGTTTTGTGAAGGCTAATGAGGCTTCACCTCAAAGCAGAAATGATCCCATTCTAAAGAAACTGAGAATGGGTTGCACTAACAAATTCGAATGCAACAGCAAGACACTGAAAGCAATTACTTGCAAAAGTGTCTGAATTTCTGAAATTAAATTTGAAACAGTCTCACAACAATACAAGAAAACAGTGTTACCATGTGAAGTTACATTTTCTGTGCTGGTTTTCCTCTTTCAGAGTCAACTCCGCTGTATTGCTGTTGTCTTGGAACTTGATCTCTCCAAGGGAGAGGCAAAAGGGACAAGCAGCCTTTTCCAGGGAGAACACCACCTATTCTCCATCAAGTCTGTGGTGTCCGCAGGTCTGATGGCCAGTTAGAGGCATAAACTAGATAAATTGGTGGTGTCAGTCCAGGGGCTGGTGGACAAATGGCCATATGATAACTGACAGTTTCAGGAAGGATAGCAAGGAGGCAGGAGGACTGAAATATTTTCTTGCTTTGAAAAGACTGAAATATTAAAAAAGCAAGTTTGAGATATAATCAAAACAATAATGTTGGGCTATTCTTTGCTGTTTTATCATCCTTCTAACTAGAAGTAGAACAAAACTGGTATGCTTTTAAGTTAAACTAAATATCAAAGGTGAAGTTAAAATTAAGCTAAATATTAAACCTAAAAAAAAAAAGAGGTAAAATTTAATGTCCACTCTTCAAGGTTAATGACAGTAACATCTGATGCAGGATGGCTCATGGGTGTGGCACCTAAAGTGAGTCTGAGCACAGATCACCAATGGAAAAGTAGGTGTGATTTACCCATGACTTATTTAATGTCTCAAAATTCAAATGTTCGTAAAGTAACAATTACACTCTGGGAATTGAATGCATAATTTTAAAGCTAGTTCTATGTGAAAAGGAATCTTTAAGACTTAATATAAATATCAACTGATTATAGGTAAGAAAGGTGTCAGTCTGTTCTAACACACAGATACATTTAAAATAAAACATGAGAAATTCACTGATCATTTATTTGTACTCATAAAGCATTTCTCTGCTTGTTAAATGTCACAGAACTGGACCTTTATTTTATCTTTACCAGGAACTACTTCAAGACAGGGAATTTCTAAGAATGTTTCCAAAACCACTTTGCATTAGATAAAAAGAAAATTAATAGAGCTGCCAAACTTCTTGCCCTCAGTGAAATCTGATTGCTTTTATAGTTACTATTATCATTACTGTTAAAAATCCTAGGTAAAGTTTAGATTTCAAATGAAATTCCACAGCTAGCATACCCATAACTATGTGAGGCATCTGGATGAGTGTCCCAGTCTAGTGGAGAAGGGCATTGACTCTATGTACAAGTACCTTGTACAAGTCTGAAAAGTTACATGCATTTACTTTTATTTCACCAACATCCTCTTGTTCAGTCATCAGACTAGACTTTAGTCACTGTGATTTGAAGCTACACTATTTGAAAGAGCCTCAGTCTCTCTTTACTTACCTCTTCTTGCTATGATGGACTCTGCATTCACATGCACAAAAAAACCCCCCAGACAAAACAAAACCAAAACACACAACCCCCCCCCCAAATTTTGGAGCTGCCTTGTCTGCAGGGACTCATGACTTCCTGCTTTTATCAGAGATCCTGGATGCGAAATTTTGTGACAAGAATCCACTGCTCTGAAGAGCATATAAAGTGAAGTATCTGTCTCCACAGCAATATTTTACAAAAGCATTTCTGCTCCCCAGTCCACTCACCCACTAAGGATCTGTAAACTCCACAAATTAACTCTACTAAGCAATGTGCCAGATCGGGGTTTTGGTTTGTTTTCAGCATTTAAAACAATGTCCTAAGGTTTTGTTTGATGGATTCACACTTCCAAAGGAAGAAGCTCTCCTCCAGTGTTCCACCTGCTCCTCTTTTCACCAGACTCCAGATTCCTGCAGACATCAAAGGCTTTGTGCAGAAGTAAGGTGTTGTCCTGGGGCTAGATGGTGTTGACTAACTCCCCTGTGTGCTAATCCTCTCCAAGAGTTTTTGTCCATTCTGAAGATAACAGACATTTTAAAAGGAAGAAATAACAACAAGGAAAACAAACATTCACCACTGTACTTCAATGCCTTCTCCAAAACATTGTGGGGGCCAACATGTACATCTCCCATTTCTAGAACTTTTTTCCCGTGAGGGTGGTGAGGCAGTTACCCAGGTTGCCCAGAGAAGCTGTGGATGCCCCATCCCTGGAGGTGTTCAAAGCCAGGCTGGATGAGGCTTTGAGCAACCTGGTCTAGTGGAAGGTGTCCCTGCCCATGGCAGAGGGGTTGGAACTAGATGATAAGGTCTCTTCCAACTAAAACTATTTTGTGATTCTATGATTTCTAGACCCATATGGAAATTCAGAAATGCAGCCCCTAAAATCTCAGGTCAAAACTGTCTAAGGTGGAGGAGAACATTTCATATGGTAGAAGGACCAGGTTACAACAGTCTACAAACATCAAGTGATGATCCTGCACGAGACCACCTTGTCCTTCCCTGGTCCCCTGTCCAGCAGAGCAACCCCTGGGCTGGTGCTGCCCCTTGGGTGCTGGATGAGGCTGATGCCCAAAGGGGGTTCAGGCATGGGCAGGCAGCAGTGCCTCCCTTGGGTGCAGGTCACCTCAAGGTGGATAATATTTCTGGCTCCAGAATTGTTGAACTGTGTTGCTCATGCACAGACAGCTCCCAAACCACTGTGTGACACCGCATGCCCGGTGTGGTTCCATCCCTGGGGGCTGCGGGGTTGTTTCTGCTGTAACAAGGCCCTTACTCTGCTGGAGTGACCTGTTTTCATGTTCTGGTTTGATAAAGTTTAAGAAAAGAAAAAACCCAGACAAAGCCCCCAACAACAAAACCACAAACAAAGAAACAAGTGACTACTTTTTAACTTGTTCTTTTAACATTCTTAAGCTGTTATGGAAAATAAATAAGACTCAAAATCCTGTAATTCATTCTTATATACCTGAGGCAATACAATATGCATTTTTGTATGTTGGATTTTTTCTTCAAATAGCTTTGTAATAGTCTTATCCAAAAGATGAACTGCAAATGCTTTCTTCTTTTTTGTTTGGCATAAAATACTTTCCTCTATTGTAAACAAAGATTTAAGAAACAAAGATTTTAAGATCTACAGCAAATAGGACTTACATTTAAATATTTGCATTTGAATATTAGAGACTTTAAATAATCTGTGAAAGACAAATAAATCAAGCCTTCAGAACAGTGAGAACATAGTTTTAATCACGTTTCCTGAGAGAAAAAGCATAAACTCTAAAATGAAGGTTGTTAGTTCTGTTCTTCGAAGTGTCATCACAGTTGCAGAGTGAGAAGATGTAGAAACTGTAGACCAAAAGAATAGTTCATTCTTTGAATTTCAGACAACCCTGGATACCCAGCAAGCTGGTACAACTAACTAACTGTGAATACTGCTCTACCAGGGATCTAATTCCCACATCCCACAGATCAGCAATGTGGGACTTGGCCAGTTTTAGTGGCTTTGTATCAAGGTAAGAGAAAAATCTAGCCCACAGAGCAATGCAATGGGAATATTTTCAATCACAGGACACCTGGATCATCTTTGCATAACAGCATTTTATACTGTCTTCATACTGACCGAATCAACAGAGGTGCTTTTTTTAATGTAAATTATACAGAATTTGCTTCTGTTCTTCAGAATCACCTGTGTGGTTCATCAGACTGTTGGCTGGTTAGGATTTTATGTCAGTTCTTGTTGCATCACCACAGCTCTTGATTATAGAAAATTAATCTATCGGTAACTATTCCATTCCCCCAAAGGAAGTCTCCATTTTATAGACTGGAAATGGAGATACAGAAATGCTGGTCTTATTCACAGTACAGCCTTCCTAGCATAGCTGCAAACTGGTTAAACCGATAGTTATCCTAGTAACCAATAATTACTTTGAACAGGGAAGTCACATGTTCTGGCAAAAGAACTTTTTGCTGTTGCATTGGGATGCCTCAATGTTTGATCATTATGGCTATGTCCTAAAAACAGTTTTATCACTTGGGATGCCTGGCAAAACTTCTTGTGGTTAGAACAAGCTTGAGACATTCAACATCACAGTGAACTCAAGGGCAGAGTTCAAAATTAGGTAATTCACATCCCAAGTCCACTAACAAGACCTCCATAAGTTTATTTGTAAGGAAAGATTTTGTGAAACTCTGGACAAAGAAAGTATGCAAAAATATATTTCTAATACTCTCAGTTGTGATAAGAGAAGCAGATCTGAAAATTTACAAATCCTACCTCAAAGGAATCCATCATGTTCCAGGAGAAACAATACCCAGCGATCAGCAAATTTGTTTGACATTATTCTGTGAAGAAAAGGACATTTACAATGGGATTCATGGGAATTAAAAGAGAAATCCAAAAAACAAATAGGATTTGAAGATGAAGCTCCTACACATAACTTACAAAACGGTCCCCCAGTTTAAGTCTGTTAGAATGCATTACATAAGGACACATGACAGATCATCTATAATCTGTATAAATACAGTGCCTGGAGCCCTGTTCATGGCATAGGGACACGAGGAATTAGATCTCTTACAAGGGAAGTTATCTAGCCTGGAAATTTGCCACTGAAATAGAAGACAGAAGACAAGGCAGGAGTACACCAAAACAAGAAAATAAAGGTCAGAAGGACAAGCAAGTGGTCAGAGTGTGTCAACACCCTGGCTCCTGCTTTGTCTATAAATATTACAGTAAAAAAAAGTTTTTAAGAGTTTTGGGAGAAGATAAAGAAGTAGATTTGCACATGAACAAAGAACTTCATGATTGATTTCATGGCTGAATATCTGTTCGCTGTACATTGGAGCTGTTATCATGGCAGGAATCAGACTCAGAAATTTGAATGAGAAATAATAAATTCAGGGATGTATAAGCTGTTAATAGTACTAGAAACAATGAAACCTAAATCTGAAAAAAAATAAAATGGAAAACCTAGCTAATAATTCCTAGAAAGAGATGACATGCTCCAAGAAATAGATGAGGAAAGTCATCATCAGCAGGTTTTTTTAGTGGGTAAGATAGCACTTGTCAAAGTTGGAGAAAAACAAGTGACTGGGACAAAAGATGTGATGTGGACAAGACTTACATACAGACATATATATTAGAAATGTGGTATGGAAACTATGCAAGTGAAGACTGAATATTAGATAACTTTTGATTAATGTCTCTTTTTACTGTGCTTCCACCTTTGCATTTAATTTCTGAATTAAATTTTTTTAATAGTGGATTCTGTCACTCACCAGCACAGACATTTTGCTGAACTTTACCTTGCAAGAAATATCTTCAACTTGAATGTGATCCAACATCCCTGTAATACATTTCCACTCTTCCCTGAAAGCACTGCGAATTGTTCCATTGACTTCAATAGTCTTCAGATTAGACCCATGGGACTCAAAGATAAATGTATTACATACTCCCGAATGAATGGTTAAAAAAAGAGTGCTATAAGATTGATGCATTTGTAACTATTGTTTCAACATTGCCAATAAAGAATAAGTAGGATAACAGATTACTTCTCAAGACAATATATCCTTAAATAACATAACTTGAAAAGGGCTTCATTGCTCTTAATTACATGGATATTTTTTTCCATTCATATGACACTTTTCAAGAAAATGTATACAAGCTCCAAAAGCCCCAGAAGGAGACACTTGCCGATGCCCTAAACAGGTATTCTTCACATAAATGTGATTTAATTCACTTGATAAAATACAGTGTTTGACACAGAGCAAATCTAAATACTAGCACCATTGTTACCACAAGGCCTATGCTCTCCTTCGCATTTAGTAGACAAACTGGATATTTCTCTACTCCTTCAGCCATCCGTTGCCTGCCCAGCGGAGACAGAGGAAAAAGATCCTACACCTCAGCCAAAGTGCAGACAGGCAGATCTTTGGTGGGAGGAGGGATCCTTCAGAGCAAACAAGGTAATTACAGCAATGCTGTGAGAGTTTTCTTTTTTTTTTTTTCTTTTTCTTTTCTTTTTTTTGTAGGATTACACATATTTCTCCAAACCGTGATACAAAAGCTATTCCACTTCATGCTCTTCTGGCAAGCATGCTTTGCTATTTGTTTTACTTCAGTTTTCAGAGAAACAGTGTGTTGCAGTTCTAACACAGAACATTTGTGCTGGGTTACAGATGGAAAAACAATTCACTGAGTGAAAACTCCTCAAAAAATTCCATTCAGACTCAACACACACACACACATATATATAATGAATCTTCACCTGATAATCTGTCTGAAATGCAGAAATACTCCTTAGTTCTTGCCTTGCATTATCTTACGAGTACGCTGTGCACTGGTTCTGCATGCTTTTGAGCACCCTATCTCAATTAAACATCATGTCCCCACACAAGCTTAATTGCCTTCCCAGGAGGTGTAGGAAGCCCCCATGTTGTCCAGGCAGGTCCAGTTTGTCCACACAGGAATAAGCCCCAGGTTGTATTATTATGGGTACAATCAGAGGTAGGAATTGGAAAGAAACGAGTCACGTTGCAGTCTCTCAAGCCTGCCTTCAAGCCTTGTCTGAAAGCTCACGTTGTCCTGCTCTGCCGCTTGTTCAATGGGAACCATTGTTTTTCTGTTTTGCACAAAAATCATTAACATCTTAGGAAACTCCACCTTGGAGAGGCGATCCATCAAGAGCAAGATTCATACAGAGATACAATTATACATGCCGTTCATAATTTATGTTGCCCTACCATTAAGGCACTTCTTAAGCAGGTGGTACAATTCTGTCCTCAGCAGCCCTAGAAAGTAAAAATTTGGAAATGCAAATGTCAGCAGCATTACAATGCAACAGCAGCAGATCCATGAACTGATCCAGCCTGTGCTAATTTGGATACTTTGCTTTTATCCATCTCTAACCTGATCCCACGGACTGAGTCACCTGGAGATGCTGTCATGCTCCAGGGATGACGCCAGCACCCAGGAGCAGACCGGCGTAGCAGTCACTGGACTGTTCATCCAGAGCTGGGTGGACAGTGCCCAATGTTTTGCTGAAATCAGTTCACTTGAGCCAAGTTTTAACCTGCTTTGCTTTCCTCCTGCAACCAGAACCAACAACTATTTTTTCTTTAGGGCTTATTTGTGCTTGTCCATCATGTGCAGGGGAAGAGCTGTGCTGCTGATCTGATCAGCACAAGGTGACTCAGAGCTGGCAAGTCACAAATAAGTAGCAGAACACAAATAGCAAGTGCTTATTTAAAATTAGTTCTAGTCAATATAGAGACTTAAAAATTTACCGAAGGCATTAGTCAGATAATCTCAAATAATGGGTACCTCTGACAAAATTGTTCTCTGCTGGTGGATGTTACTGGAAGTCACATTGATCAAATGGCATGAATTATTTATTCAACTCTGCTATTAACTTTTAAAGCAAGTATTATTTATTTTGCTTCATATATCATATTATGGAATTAAAATACAGGAAAAAAAATACCATGACTAAAGTGGCATGGAAATGGCCCATCAACGTGAGTTTATCTGTCATGTAACGCAGAGAAAGATGTACAGAGTTTGCGTGATTCTGTCTTCACTGGCATCTGGAAAATGCTGTAAAGAAAAATGCTGTAAAGAGGATCCTCCTTCAGCTTCAGAATGCAGCGTGGAGTTTGAACAACAGAAAAAAAAGTTTTGATTTAGAATCAAAACGTAAGTATTCTAGTCGTATCATTGCTTTCAAACAAAGGCACTGTTTGTGTATGTATCAAAGTTGAGACAGAAATGTCCAAGGTGAATAATGGCAAAATGAAGTATTTACGTCACTGGAATAACAGAGACAGTATGAGGGAAAATACTCAAAAGAGAATTTCCTAGGAAGAGACGAAGATTTTGTTCTGTTTTTAGCACTGAATTGCAAAGAGAAAGATAGGTTTTGCAAGGGGAAGAAGCAACAGCATAATAAATAAAACTTACAGTCAAGAAAAATAATAGATACTTCGTGTTTTGTTTTAGGTATGAGTTATTAAGGTTAACAAACACTTCTGGGTTTGTTGTTTTGTTTTTTTTTTTTCTTCTCAATGATATATTATTACAAAGAAAACACCGTAATCTAAGGTGGACAACACCATCTCCTTTTTGTAAGGCTAGGGACAAAACAAGAGTTAAGCCCTTGAAGTAAAACAGCTAGAGATTTCCCATGGGTTTCTTGGTTCCTTAATCTCCCTGTCATTCCTATCCAGCTTATTCATATCTTCCTTGGACCTAGTGACAAACTTGTGAGGCTCCAAAGTGCCATCATTAAAATAACAGATTACAAGGACAAAGCTCAGCATCACCTTGCCCTGAATGATATCTGATCAGAAGAGTTTCTTAAAAAATTCACAATGAAGAACTATGATCCCAGATATCATGAAAGAAAAATCTTACTTTTACTTGTGTGACTTCTTTTGACTTCAGAAAGAATCACAAAACCTCTGACAAATGCTTTAACTTTTTTGTTTTAGTGGCTTCACACAGTAAAATTTGAAAATCAACAGTTGTGGTGGGTTAGCCCTTGGCTCGGGGCCAAGCCGCACACACCCGCTCACACAATTCCCACCCCCACCTAATGATAGGGGAGAGAATAAAAGAGTTAAATAGTAAAGAGGACTCGTGGGTTGAGATAAGGACAATTTAATAACTAAACTACAATAACATTAAAAATAATACTATATACAAATATACAAATGAGTGATACACAGTGATACTGCCCCCTCCCCACCCAATGACCAAAGGCCCAGCTCTCTTCGGGCCAACGATCCCAGAGGAGGG
>NW_010100881.1:0-10867 GCF_000699245.1 Pterocles gutturalis
CTATCCCAGCTGGACCCAGGACAGAGATAAACAGAAAAGCACATCCCAAAATATAAAATTCTTGCTGACTCAGTAAAGAATGTTTAAAAACAATATATTAAAGGTTCAGATCAAATGTATACTATCAGTTAAACAAAATCCTAAAACAAGAAATGGGGCCTTGGTATTTAAAAAGCAGAATTAAGATGCCTATTAGAAACAAACGTCCTCCTTAAAGTGCAGGCATCAGGTTCAAATGGGATTGTAGAGAAGAACATAAATTTTCGGACCTTAAATGCAACGCGTCAAAAAGGCAGCCCAAAAAAGATTTAAAGGAATAACTTCCTAAGTGTAAAAACCCTACAATAAAACTCAACATAGCCAGTGAACACACTGAAGAATAGGTGTAGATTTAGTATGAATCATGTATAAAATAACTGCGTGGATATTTCAAGGCCCTAAAAGAAAATAAAAATGCATTATTGGCTTTGATGTTTATTGCAGACAAGCATAAATTACTTTGTACCTGGAACTTATTGTTAAGATGGGAAATATCTGATGATCAAATTCTCAAGCGAATTTTAGTAGGAGGGGGGTTAGAATGCATAAAGTATCAAAGAATCAAAACAAGATTATATTTAACACCAGAAAGTTAAAGAAATTAAATATGAAACTTTTTAAGCTACCTTTGAAGTATAGCTTCTTGCTTTAATCTAACCTGGTGACAGAAGCAGCTTAGAAAATAGGGCTACAATCTTAACAATGACCTTTGGAAATACAGAGCTGCAAATCTGAGTTTCATAACAGATAAACTGAAATAACAGAAGTGAAGAACAGAATAAATAGACACACGGGTCAATATAAATTTGGGATATAAATTTCATAGCAGATATTCATGCTTCTGAAATGCACTCAAGTATTCAAAGCATTTCGACAGGCAGTCTATAAAAAACACTTCCCTTTTCAAATATCTACTGACTCCACCACAAAAAAACTTTAAAAAATACTTCACCACTGTCTAGTAAAGATAGTAATCTCTTCCGTAAAGTGAGTACCATAGGGGCTTAATAATGGGTTAGGAGACAGGAAACAAAAAGATAGAATGTTTTTCTTCATAATGATGGAATTATATAGCTTTGAATTTCTTGAGGGAGAGAGGCACAATAACATCATAAAATTTAAAAATTCTGGATAATCAAACCGAAATGTAACCCTGAAAACTTTGTGGAGTGGTACAATTCTAAGTTACTCTGAAATAAAACAGCAGATAAAATTTATTTTCAAAGGAAGAAAAAAATTACTTTAGAAGCTCTGACTGCTAAATCAAACTTACAAGTTATTGCAGTACTGCATGTACTGTTCACTGTATCTTACAATAAAGATAGAACAGTAAAAACTGCAGGGAAGAGTAACCAGAATTATTGAAAACATGGAATGGTTTACTGATCACACACTGATTACAGTCCTTATACATGGGAAAGAAATGCCTGAAGGACATATGACAGACATCTCAAAGACTTGAAAGATGTTAAGAAGAAAGATTGATTATCTACAATTTCCCATCACTGAAGAATTGAGAAGTGTTACGTGGAACCGTTAGGAAGCATGTATCATGTTCTTTTTGACTTTTTCTGTGTATTAGTTGAAGGCTTTGACTGGTGGATTTGACTGTGATTTCCTTTCTTCTGAAGCATGTCTACTGCCTCTGCAGGCCTTGTCTTGAGTATAGAAAAAAGAATGTAGATGTCAGACAATCCAAGGGGGGTTTTTGTTAATTTTTGGGGTGTGAGGTGGAGAGAAGAGGAAATGGTCTGCTTGTTGCTTTGCAAATAATTGTTAAGACACAGGTTGGAGAGAGAGGGAAGCTTTATAAAGGTTGTTAGAGAAGTGACTGTAGCTCAGAGAATGGGAACTTGATAATGATTAGGAAACAGAGATTGGAAATGGCTGCCTGGGAACATGGATTAGTGTCTCTGGCAGGACAGATGATTTCTGTCTGGCATCTTGAACATCAGCCCTGCTGAATATCCTGGAAACATCTTTCCATCATGGCTTTCATGGTCCCCCTCTTTTCTTTCTCCTCTTCCCTCCAAAGCAGTGGCTTAGCACTGATGTGTCCAGGAAGTCCCAGTAAGGTGGTATGTACTATGACTCTTACTTGCGGTAAGACAAGCATGAGGTGGCAGGACAGCAACATTGAAATCTCCTGTTCGTTAAAGATACCTGTAGAGCAGGAAGAAAGAAGCTTCTTAGTCCTTGAGTCTTGGTGAGGACACAATGTGTACCAAAAGCCAGCCTCTTTTTCAGCACCTCTCAGGTTTCCGGGGGGCAGGTTTTCTTGTTGGTTAGTGCACTGATGGGTAGTGGGTAAAGCATATTAGAAGCAGTCTGTAGTGTTTGCATGGCAGTGCTTGAACCCACTTTGTATCGTTCTTCTGCCACCTGCATTAAGAAAATGCTCTGAATTTGTCTAATGAAGAGGTTCCACAAAGCATGAGGTATTAAACTACTGAGAACTCCACTGGATAGAAAGTATCTACCTGTCTGCACCTCTGTTTCCATCTCCATCTCCATCATTCCCTTTTTCTCTATTTCTTCTATCACTATCCATCTCTTAAGTCTGTATTCTGTCTGCTAGACTCGGGAAGTAATTTCACATCCTAAATGGTGTCTTCCTATACACTTCTGCTCTCTAAATCCAAAGTGATTCCACAGTTTCATGGGAGATCTCCAAAAAGGAAAAAAAGTCAAAAGAAGTCCAGCAAACATTAAGGTACACACAACATTGGTGTCTTTCTTTTGCTTCAATATCACTTCAATACGCTGCAATTTTTGTGTCAAATAGAGACATTTGTAGTGGTCCATCCCACACACCAACTCAGAACATAATGTTTTAATTAGACACTGAAGTGCACTTGGGGAGATTTTAGAATGGAAGTGTTGGTTAAATTGCTCCAAAAGGAATCCTGTTATACCTGGCAAAACCACTCTGAGGACTGAACAAACAAGCAAGAAGTGGAAAGAATCCATACACACTTCGAGACTTAATTGACACTTCAAACAAAATTAGTAGTTAAACACAGATAGGGTCATCCCTTCATGTTCAACCATGGGCTTGCCTCTAAATCCACTCTCAACCACGGATTACCAGATAATCCTGAAGATGGTCTGTATCGCTGATAACCTGCGAAGAAGTGTGTGTTTCTGAGCCCGCTCTGTGCCTGTTGTGCTTAAAAACTCACCTGCAACCTGGGATGCTGTATGGATTGCTCCAAGAAAAAAAATACTGCACGGAAGTCTCAGTGAAAACACTTTGTCTCTTCCACACCTTTAGAGAGTTTGAGAACCTTACTTCAGTGCTCCTTTGACCATGACTGTAGTTACTCCCTGATGGAAGAGAGGTCTGGCAAGATGTGAAAGCACTAACAACAGCAGTAGAAAATTATTTTAGCTTCTTTTAAAAAAAAATCTTATATTGATAAGTTCATGTTGTCTGTGCTTAGCCTTTTAATATGCTTTGAATTTTATACTCATCAGAATGTCAAAAGGAAGTGATTCACTAGTGAGAGACTATAAAATAGCAACCTAGCTATCCCAGTTTTCAGAAGTTTAGGGAAAAGTATACTCTAGTATGTTGCATTGAGTAATACCAGCAAGGGATGAAGCTGCTTAATAAATATAGATATAAATATATCTAAATATACATATAAACAAACATTACTAAATATAGATATAAATAGATATAAAAGATTACTTTAATCAGGCAATAATAGCATCAGGCTAGTAGTGCAAACACTGAGAGAGTTTGCTGCTGTACAAAATTTAATCATGTAAAGCTTATTTTGTATTTTCTTTTCATATAGCTCATTATTTTTTTTTCTGCATGAAAAATTGTTCATTGGTAAAAAAAGAAATAATTTTTTTTTGTTTCTAAAAGTGACTGATCATTAAAAAATATCATAAATATTTGAAGTGGATCTCATACATTTCATAACCAAATTGTGTCAAAATCAAGATTGCCCTATTAAGCATAGTTGTCAAAAATGTCTTTCAGAAGTATGAAAAAATATGCCTGTTTTATTTCTGAATGCAATTATTTGTGAAAGTCTATATGACAATCCCCATAGCCCAAAAAATAACTCCAAAATTCCTTACTCTCAAAAGGAGGAAAGAAAAAAATCTCGGAAGGGCTTTTCTATTTTAAAACCTATGTAAGTGGTAATTTAAAAAACTACATTGAATCTTAACATCTGGTAAAAGGACAATGAAGCAACAAAAAGTTTCACACAGTGAAGAAAAAGATGAAGTGAAATCTAATATTTATGCAAAATTGAATTAAAGGTGAAAACAAGCAGTTGAAGTAAACCAATACATGGATGGAAAAAATAATTGGAAAAGACAAAATATAGTTATGCATATTAAAAAACCCCCAGTAATTAGTTAAAAACACATGCTAATCAAAGTGGTATTCAATAGAAAATTCTAAGCTGCCAGAAGAAAATAAACATTAAAATCCTAGTCAGATTTCTGCTTGACAGCATTAAAAGTAGAATAGATGGGACACATATGCTAAGGAAAGCACTGCCCCTGCCTGCAGCCCTTGAGCATGAGCATAGTTAATTAAATGGCTATCAGAAGAAACACGTAATGTAAATACATTCAAAATTTGTTTAAGTAGAAGTTGCATATCTGTTGTGGTTTTGTGTGGTGGGTTTTGTCTGGTAGCAGGGAGTGGCCACAGTAATGGCTCCTGTAAGTAGCTGCTAAAGGTTTCCCCTGACTGAAGGTCTCCCCTGATTTTTTTTTTTTTTTTTTTTGTCTGCTGGTAGCAAGGGAGGGGCTGCAGTGCTGGATCCTGTAAGTGACTGGTAAGAGTTCAGCCCCACTCCTGGCTCCAAGGTTTTAGTAGCCAGAGGGGTGGGGGAAGGAGTACCACTGACCTAGCCCCTGTGAGAATCTGCTGGAAGTTTCCCCAGCTTCAGGGCTGAGCTGATCAGCACCTCTGTGAATGACGTATTTAAGAGGGGGCACAGAACATGGGGGTTGGTGTGGCCCTGGGCAGGGCCTGGCCCAGGCGGACCAGCTCAGCTGTCTAGCTGCCTTCACAGCTTCTACTGTAACCTGACACAGCTGCCACAGACCAAGCCTCTGCCATGGCTCGCCCAAGAGTCCATTTTCTCGGGAGCCAATGAAAGAACCTGTGTCTGAGAGAGAAAGCGATCTGAGAGAGATAACTGCGCAGACACGCCAGTCAGTGAAGAGAAAGGAGAGGAAGGAGGCACCCCGAACAGAGATTCCCCTGCAGCGTGTAGACCATGAGAAGCTGAAGTATCTGTGCCCAAAAGAGGCTGTGAATTTTGAGGAAAAAACCCACGCTGGAGCCAAGCAGTCATTGGGGAACTGTGACCCTGCGTGGGAAGGACTCACCTTGGAGCAGTTTGTGAAGGACTCTCCTGTGAGAAGGGACCCCACGCTGGAGCAGGGAAAGACTGTGAGGAGCCCTCCCCTGAGGAGGAAGCAGCAGCAGACTGACTGCATCCGCCATCCCCCATCCCCTGTCCCCCTGTGCTGGGGGAAGGCGAGGAAGGGTACAGAAATGGGGAACAAAGCCTTTGGGCCTGGGAAGAAGGGAGGGGTGGGGGAGAAGTGCCTTTCTAAGATGTAGTTCTCTCTCTAATTATCCTGCTTTGCTTTTGATTGTAAATAGTTAATAAATTCAATTTTTGTGGTTTTTTTTGTTTGTTTGTTTTCCCCAGTTGTGTCGGTTTCTTGCCCGTGACCATAAGTGGTGAGTGTGAACCCTCCCTGTCCTTTTTTTTAATGGATGTTATAATTGAATTGTGAAATATTGGGGAAAAAAGGCTGAATGCATTTGAGACACACTATGAAATATTAGCATAGTACGATCACTGCATGAAATAATTTATCACTGTGAGAAATAATTTATAACTTCAAACATAGAGAGGACTATAAAGAACTATGGCTAAGAAGAACTATTTTATATGAAATGTAAATGTAATAAAGGAATAAACTCATTAGAAAGGACAGCTGAGACATTTTCTTCCCATAATAATCTACAGAATAAATTAGGGGATTTACGGTAATGAGTTGCTACGCAATACTGAACATTGAGACTTGTACATGTAACTGTTTTTTTTAACTCAAATTTAAAGATTTAAATGTCATGTAAAACAAAGGGTAATATTGGGCCAATGTAAAGAAAATAAGTTTAACAGGTGACATGTAACTGTGCTATAAAGCAAATTAATCATAGGAAGTAAAAGTAAGGAAGGGAGGTATGACAGAAAGTGTAACCGGAAAGATATATTTATATATATATATATATACACACACATATACATGTATATGTACATGCTTATGTATATGCTTATGTTTATGTGTTTTGTATGTATGCAAAACCAAATATCTTTGCAGAAAAATATAATGAACTATAGACCAGTGGATACAACAACATACTTGAAATAATTTTTTCACTTTATTACTCCATGTATATGCACGTGACAGGAAAAAGTGATTAGATAAAATCTAATAATTGAAGCATTCTAAATAAATTGCAGTTAAAACAGAATTAGGTTTGTCATCACATACAGGGTTATTTATTTCTAAAATCAGTACATACTAATAAAATTAAAAATAAAAAAAGTTCTCTGGTTTTGTAAAGAAAAAGACATGATACAAATTCTGGAAATAGTCATGACTTTTTCTGGAAAAGAAGAAAAACTACACATAGATAAAACACGGTTAGTCTGTGACAAATGTTTAGAACACTAATACAAAAAACTAAACCTAACAGGAAATCCAAAGAAGATAAATTCTTCTGAGAATACTTTAAAAGACAAAAGGAAAAAAGTAATTCTTTCTGACTCAGCTATACTTTGATTAAAAAAAATAGAAATGTATGGGTTTTTAGAATGCAATATCTTCCAGGGGTATTTCATGAACATGGGGTAGCACATCTTCGGGACTAGGGACGTAGTACTAATTCCAAAATATTCAGCTACAGAAAAATAATGCATCACAAAATCAAATGGAAGGGAAAAGCATACAAAAGGAGAGCAAAATTTGAAATGCATTGTTTTGCATTAGGTACTCTCTGAATTGAGTATGTAACTCATTCTTTTATGTCGCACCAGAAAATTTTATGTGCCTTACTAGAAGACATTGAAATGGAACTGCAGGTATCCACACCTAAGAGACAGTCCTGAAAACAGCTATCAGAATGCACAGTCATTGCCAAGCTTCAAAATCTTGATATTCTACAGACATCCAGAGCTTTTATTTTTGTTCTTTTACTTCACATACCAACAGAAGAGAATTCTGGAAAAAGACTCAAGCCTCAAACATGTTCAGAAATAAGACATTCTTTTAGGCACATTATGCACTTAATCTGGCAGGCATTCTTAAAATATGCTTACCAAACAGAGCTTTGGTCAAAATATTGCTATGTTTAAAAGTAATTTCTTTTTATCTTCTTATTGAAGCATCGGAGTACTCATCAGAAAGTAGGCAGAGGTTTGATTTCTACTTCTGCTTGAATGGGAAATATTGGATACTAAGATCCAGCTGTCTTTTTGTACAGTGCACCATGGAAATCCCAAACAAAAGTGCACAATTCTCTTAATGCACTTTATGAGTAGTTTACAAAAATAACCTGCGATTCTGTCTTTCAGTTATAGGATAACTGCATAAAATAAACCCACCATATTTATACCCGCAACACCTCAGTCTTTGGATCTCACCCTTCCCTTCCCAAACGTAATGCATGTAGCATATTTTATTGTTTGATTTAATTTAACTTTTCACATTGAGCAGTTAAGTTTAAATTAGTTATCCAGATTCCCATCATATGTAAAGGAAGAAAAGAGGTACATGAGAAGGTAAATCATCTGATTCTTTAGGAAGGACAAATGGCCACATAGTGATGCCTGCTTCCTTCCATAAATTATAAAAGAAATATAGATGACTACTAAGACAGCAAATTACTACATCTTTTAAGGTGAATCAAATAATTAATCAAATCTCTTTTGTTCAAAAATAAATCTATATAGGTGATAAGCATTTTGAAAAAATTATCATTAATTGATATGTGAAATTCTGGTTTAACTCCGGCAGGCATAAATACCACACAACCACTTACCACTTGCTCACTCACTCCACAGTGGCATGGGGGAGAGAATTTGAAGGGTAAAAGTGAGAAAACTCATGGATTGAGATAAAGGCAATTTAACAGGTAGAGCAAAAGCTGTGTGTTCAAGCAAAGCAAGATAAGGAATTGATTAATTACTTCCCATCAGTAGGCAGGTGTTCACCCATTCCAGGAAAGCAGGACTCATCACAAGTAATGGTTACTTGAAAAGACGAGTGCCATAACTTAAAAAAAAAAAAAGAAAAGAAGAAATAAGTAGTTTTGTTTTTTTACCCAAATATCGGAAGTATTTCAAGACTGTAACTGTTTAAAAATACTAACTTTTCATGCTATTTCTGACAATTTTTTGTTATTGTTCACGTATGCTTTTTCTGGTGGGTTGACCTCACTTGGCTGACAGCTCCTCACCCAGCTGCTCTCTCACTCAGCACAATAGGGAGGAGAAAATAAGATGAAAAAGCTTGGGGGTCGAGATAAAGACACTGAGATCACTTACCAGTTACCCTGTGGGGTAAAACAGACCTGAACTGGAAAAGAATAATTTAATTTATTGCTAATTAAAAGAAAGCTGGATGGTTAGAGAAAAAGACAGAAGCTAAACCAGCTTTCTCAACCCCCACTATTTTTTCCTGGTCTCAGCTATACTCCTTAATTTCCAGTTCCTTTACCTCCACTTTCCCTGCCCTGAGAGGCACAGAGGACACAGGAATGGGGGACTGTTGTCAGTTTATTATGTTTCCTCTTTGCTGCTCCTTCCTTCTCACACTTTTCCCCTGCTCCAGTGTAGGGTCCTTTCCATGAGCTGCAATTCTGCAGGGTAAACCTGAAGAATAAACCTCTACTGGCTGCATCTCCTGCCAGGAGAACTTGCTCCAAGATGAGTCCTCCTTGGGCTGCTGCTTCCTTCAGGGAATATCCACCTGCTCCACCACGGGTCGTCTCCACAGGCTTCAGGAGAATCTCTACTCCAGCTGAAACACCTCCTCCTTCTCCTTCTCTCCCCTTTGTGTTCACAGGGTTGCTTCTCACTTTTTTTTTCCTTCATGCCTTATTGCTTGTGCAATGTTTTGCCCATTCCTAAATATCTTCTCCCAGCCAAACCCATGGTTGCAGGGCTCAGCCGTGCCCTGCAGTGGGTGGGATGGAGCCAGCTGGAATCGGCTGTGTCCGGCACTGGGCAGCACCGGCTTGTCCTCACAGAAGCCACCCCTGCAGGCTACCAAAACCTTGCCACCTACACCCCATATAACTGTGCTCCAGTGCACTTAAATAAGTAGATTACTTTTCAGAGGAAGAAGAGCGGGAACAGAGGCTCGATGTAAATTGGTCATTCTGATCAGAGGAGCTATTTTCTCAGGAAGAGGTAATTTGCAATATGCAGAGTAAATTAGAACACCACTGACACAGCAGTGTCTGATGGCTTACAGCTGTAGGCAGCATTGTGAGAGACCATGATTTCTGGTAAAGGACAGAATGAACTTTCCAATCGGTACTTTTCCACTCTTTTTAATCTATTAAATAGAAGTGACAGAAGAAAAACAGCGTAAGGTTCAAAACAAGAGAAGGAACCCCTTGCAACAGTGAAAACAACTTTCAAGTAATTTCCTTTATGCAATGAAAATACTTTTGCTTCTTTGGAAAGTGTATAAAGTGGATGATGACTTTTTGAAGTTATTCATTTCTCTAAGTGGTACCTTATTCTCATACCCCTTGTAATAGTTGTTAATCAAAACAGTGGGCGAAACGCAACCATGTAGGAAAGCAGCAGATACAGAAAATATTATTTACAATTAACAAGCATAAAAAGGTCTGGTATTATGAACAATAAAAAAGCAGTTGGACTGAAAACAGGAAGAACAACAGATAATAATTAACAGATAAGTACTAAATAAACAAGAGGTAATGTGAAAGTAGATGGTATGGTTTAGAATGGCTTGGAGTTTTGGTCATCTGCCAAATGCAAACTGAGAGTGAGAAAGGAATGCTTCCATAATTTTTTTAGAAAGCCAATGTTAATTTATTTGAAGTGTCACTGATATCTGTGATGGAAAAGGAAAGATTAAACTTTTATTTTTCAGAATGTTTATAATAATTACACATTTTATCAGCTTGCTAGTAGATCATATTTCAAAATTCAATATATATATGCCAATATCATTCCTTTAAAAATACTTTTTAAAACCTATGATGGTCACTTTTGACTTAAGTGTTTAGCAGCATTTGCAAAACAAGTACCTTGATCCTCAAATAACTGATTTTGTTTGTTGTTTTTTTTTTTAATAGATTTAAATAGCTTAATATTAATTTAACATTTACTGTATTCAGTATCCATTTAGCATTTTAATTCATCACATCTATAACTGATTATAACATTCAGTAAAATTTACTTTTCCTCTAAGGTCTTATACCTCATTAGAAGAGTAAGTAATGAGGGATAATATGAACTAGAGGGGTCAACAGTGTTTTTTTAGAAGAAACAAGGAAAAACAAGGATAAGAAAGAAATTTCACCAGTGTAATTTCTTAGCATTAAAGCACTACAAATGTATGGGTAAATTACTTCTGCTATTTATTCTTAGAGTGTCATTAGGCTTAAAATATTCCACTTGTCTATGTTATATTACATTTCCTTCCCTGCTTCTGCCTTGTTAATCTGGGTTACTGATCTTTCCTCATCTGCTACCTTCTGTTTTTTATTTCCTCTGCTCCCCTTCCCCCTCCC